>NC_057807.1:434312894-434353918 GCF_018294505.1 Triticum aestivum | reverse complement strand
TCAACAGGACCCCCATTTTGACCGTAGGAGGTCCGTTTCCTCTGTTTTGCGGTACGCCAGGCCCCTCCCGATCAACAAGACCCCGTTTCGAACGTGGCCGGTCGAACACAAGGCCGTTTCCTCCGTTGTGCGGTACGCCAGGCCTCGTTTCCATCGCCTGTTCCGTCCAAGCCCTCCCGATGAACACGAGCACACATTCCGTTCCAACCCAGCCGGTTGGCTCCCACGCGTTCCGTTGCCTCCTGATGAACACGACGCATTCCGTTGCCTCCCCATGAACACGACGATGATGCTATTTTTCCATTCCGACCTAGCCATGTACGTATGCGTGAGTAGGCGTTCGAGACCCTGCCCGTATGTACGTATGTGGCCGTATTTTCTTTCTTGCACCCTCGCAGTTGTACGTACGTTACATGCTACGTGCGCGCCTCTACTACGACACGTGCGCGCCTCTACATGTTCGCGACCAGAATGACAATGGTACGTACGCTTCGACCAGGTGGGTCCCGACTGTCAGGCACTTCCTTGCCTGCGAAGATGTAGCTGGTGGGTCCTAGCAGTCAGGGGGGCGAATCGTTTTGGGTTTCTTTTTTGCCCGGGCGCACTTCCTTGCATGCGAAGATGTAGCTGGTGGGTCCCAGCAGTCAGGGGGGCGAATCGTTTTGGGTTTCTTTTTTGCCCGGACGCACTTCCTTGCATGCGAAGATGTAGCTGGTGGGTCCCAGCAGTTAGGGGGGCGAATCGTTTTTTTTCGGATGCACTTCCTTGCGTGTGAAGATGTAGCTGGTGGGTCCCAGCAGACTGGGGGAAACGTTTTTTTCGCGAAATACGATGGCCCGTCCGGTGGGTCCCCGCTGTCAGGTGGAGGAATAATTATTTTGCGCGTAATAAGGAGGCACTTCCTTGCTGCGGCCGTGGACCCAGCTGTCAGCCTCTCCACGTATAGTCCATGTCCGATGGAAGCCATTCCTTGACCATGTTGACCATGCCGCGTCGAGAGCACCAGGGCGGTGGACGACGGCAAGGCCTAGGAAGGGGACGACGTGGAGCCGGGGAAGACGCGGCAGTGGATGCCCACGCGTAGAGGAGTATGAGGGTTCACTCGTTCGGCTGCAGTGTGAGGCTGCCGTCGCCACAGAATAACAGGGGGTGTGTGTGCGTAGAGGGATCGCCTGGCAGCGGTGGGAGTAGTAGGGGGCGGTGAGGCCTCCGTGGCATCACAGCCAGCCACGGGCCGCAGGAGCAGGCGGCATGACCGGCACTGCTTTGGGCGGCTGGAGCAAGAAGACCAGAGGTTGAAGAAGCACTACGGCTGTTGGATGGACATTGTACGGTCACTGGAGCTAGAATCGTTCATATATTGACTAAAATTGACAAAGGCCTCCGTCCCAGTCAACTTAGTGGGCCCACAAGTCAGCCTCCCACCAAGGTTGGTCCCAGCTAGCAGGGGGGTATTCATTTTTTTGTGCGTAATAAGGAGGCACTTCCGGTGGGTCCGAGCTGACAACGGGGGGAACGTTTTTTTCATGAAATACGGTGGTCCGACCTGTTGGTCCCAGCAGTCAGGGGAAACATTTTTTTGCGAAATACTGGTGGCCCGTCCCGTGGGTCCCAGATGTCAGGTGGAGGAAAAATTATTTTCCGCGTAATAAGGAGGCACTTCCTTGCGGCTGCCGTGGACCCAGCTGGCAGCCTCTCCATGTACAGTACTCTTCCGATGGAAGTCGATCGTTGACCACATTAACCACTCCGCACCGAGAGCACCACAGCGGTGGACGACAGCAAGGCCTAAGAAGGGGACGACGCGGAGACGGGGAAGACGCGGCAGTGGAAGCCCGCGCAGAGAGGAGTACGAGGGTTCACCGGTTCGGCTGTGGTGTGAGGCTGCCATCGCTGCAGAATAACAGGGGGTGTGGGTGAGTGGAGGGATGCCCTGGCCAATGGTGGGAGTAGTAGGGGGCGCTGAGGCCTGCGCGGCAGCACAGCCGGCCATAGGAGGCGGGAGCAGGCGGTCCCGCCGGTGCTGCTTTGGCGGCTGGAGTAAGAAGATCAGAGATTTAACAAACACGACGGCCGTTGGATTGACATCCAACGGTTACGTCTGCTAGAATCGTTTGTTGACGTAGTATATAATAACTAAAAAAATCTTGCATACGCGTCAACTAAACAGGCCCACAAGTCAGACCAGTCTCTCTTTTTTTTAATAATTTATATATAGCTCATGGCAACTTCTTATGCAATTTATTGCAGTCATTTTTTTGGTTGGCCAGGGCCAATTTTGCATATTTCTATGGGTTCCAAACTATTTTTAATACCGAAATGTCGAGCTAGATTTAAAGTACTTTGAAGCTATATTTGAATTAGGTTAATGCCCAGTGAAATAGGAATCTGAAAATGTGAAAAAAATCAGAAATTATAAAGTAATTGCCAATTTGTCATCTGTTGTTATATTTACAACCCATTTCATATTACTTTCAAGGCATAGAAAAATAAGTAGGTCTGGATTGGGTATTCTTCAGAAAAAATAAACTGGGCTCATTTGCACAAAGAAAAAATAGCTGGGCTGGTCACATGGTGAACATAAAATATAAGCCTAGGCTAGACGGGCCACTGCCGAGTTCAGACCCTGCTCTGTCTCAACAATACCAAACAAAAAAAATACTACTCGAGTAGCTACGTCCCAGGTGTCAGTCGATCTTGTGTTGTTCTCTTGTCTATTGACTATATACGCTCACAATGTCGTGGGTCCCAGATGTCAGGAAAACACTAGGAGGAAGCATTTTATTTTTCCATACGCTGACGTGGTGGGCCCCTACTGTCATCCTCTCCATGTACTTCTGCCGATTCCTGTTGTTTGTTGACCATGTTGACAGCGCGAGAGGGCGGCGCCGTGGCGAGCGCACCAAAGCGCGCGGAGGACGTCGGCGTTAATGATTTAGGAGACGGTGGGGCGGCGATGCGTGCGCTGAGGCGCAGCCAGCCGTCGGAGGCGGAAGCAGGCGGCCCCGCCTGTGCTGGTTTGGTTTTGGCGGCTGGAGGAAGACAGGACTGAAGAAACACGACAGACTATAAAAACAGCAGGAGTACTTAACAACCTTAACTGAAACTAGCAGGGGCACTTAACAACCAAAGCTAAAAGCAGTATGAGTACTTATACAGGTTCAACCATACAAAGCACGCCTCGAACAGTGCTACTTTGCCTACAGGCTATAGTTAACCAAGGGTGAGGCCGCCAAGCGCCAGGACAAGGCCCAGGTGCCACCCCGCGCATCCACAACCTTCTGAAAGCGGCTTCATCTTGCAACATGGTCAATAAATAGGATATTCGCTTTAGAGCCATGGAAAAGCATGAACATAATCTTCTGTCCTATTCTCCAAGATGGACGGGCCTTCATTATCTGAGACCACCCACGAATAAGTATCTTTTCGCCTCCAAGGGGAATTGAGTAGGTCGACATAAACATCATGTTGCGCCCAAGCGCAAGTCTGACCCGACCATGGTCAGGCATCTGTATAGGAACAATAGAACTCAGCGGTTCCTGTTTCAAGAAGATCACAGCTATAAAACTATGTATAAGCAATAGTTTATGAACAACATATATAACAGAAAACAGCTCGTACCATAAGTTTCTTGATATAGTTGGACTTGTTCAACGAGTGTAGCAGTGGCACACATATCCCACGTGGCCTTCCACCATTGAAACGCCCCACAAGGACCTCAAGACAATCAATAAAGTGTAGGAACATCTGGATGTCGATCCAGTCAACTTTAGTGCCATTAGTAACAGTCGAGTTACTACAGAGTAACAAACGAGCAGACTGCTTAACTCTGAAAAAACCTACACGTGCCACCAATTGTAAGACAACATTAGTTAGAAGTAGCATCTTCGTGAGATATTCGTTGCTACTACTAAAGTTCAATTGTGATTAGTTAGACAGAATATGTGGATTAAGAAGTAATCGAGGCAACAAGCAAGAACCAGATACAAAACTAACATGGATGAACAATTGGAAGGACGTCGGGGTGGAAGATTGCAGTGAAAATGAGACCAGGTTCTGCTATTTCCATCAACATTCGTGCGCCAACTTTCAGTCTGTAACACTTGAGAAAGTTTATCCAAGTTCGGCCATAAAAAGAGCAGCGATCTTCTTGGTTCATGAACCCAACTCGGAAGCAATATCCATGGACTGTCTTCACTGTGACCATTAAACTAGTGTATTCAGTTATGGCAAGGCCGAGCATCTTGAGTACATGTGTTCTGGCAGAGAAAATAATACATTGCAGGAAAAATAATATGAGAACAGAGCATGTTCAAAAAAAACCCACCCTCCCGGATAGAGAAGAGGATTCTAGGAACATACTATGTGCGTTTCAAAATGCTGTGGTAGGATGAGAAGGAACAAGTGTGGCATCTCGTCGTGGGCGCATATATCTGTAGGGTACTCGCACTTTGGGCACTGCAACTGAAACACACTAGATTCAGTACGAAGAAAAATGCATCAACGGCGGCGGCTGCCATCCTAGGATTACCTGCGACCAAGGGACTTGGATTTATCGGGGATGGATGAAGAATTCGTACATGGTTCTCCATGAGAAAACCCTATGCAATCGCTGGGCGGGGGTTTTCTCTGAACAAGCAAACGAGGGAGAAGGGGATTCAGGCCCAGTGAAATATTGCCGCTTCGTCCGTCCAGCTTACTGCTAAAGCTGGAAAGGGGGGGGGGTTGTGATTTGACGGCTCATTGGGCATTACTGCGACGCTACGACTGGGGTGTGTCTACCGTGAAGTTGTGCACTCTAATTTGTGCATATGGCACGTGGACCCCGTTGCTAGTTGCCCCACATATCAGCGAAAGGAAGCAGAAATACAGGAGTAACTAGTTACACATAAATATATATTTTGATAGAGAGATACTCCCTCTGTAAAGAAATATACAAATCTTTTATATCACAGGCTCACCTTGCCGAGAAATATACTCCCTCTTTAACGCACGGGCATTATGGGGGTTCAGCTTTTTTTTATGGGGGTTCAGCTGAGAATATAATACTCAGATAGGCTCACGGTTCTGGACTTTGGGCCGTAGGCCGACCCTGCATGTTTGGGGACCCATGTGTTCTACCTCAACGCTTTTCATATTGCAAGTGATCGGTACTGCGCTGGTTTTAGATGCTGTCGCAAGGCGAATACACAAAATTGAATAAAGCATGACAACTGTTGGAATGAAATCGAACAACAGTTCCTGACCAGCAATCAGAGTTGCAATTCTATCAACGATATACCATGTGATAAATAATATTGTCGTACTACTTATACACACAGGACACTTGTTTCACCATGCCAGATTATTACATCAAAATCTCTTGGAGGATAGATCAGTTCGGCAGTTGCGTGCTGCTACTGAAGAATTTCAAAGTTGATTTGGACCAGCTCTCCTTGCCGAGAAAGATCGATTTTGACATCATCCCCTATCGCAAGATATGATTTAGATTTGAACCTTGACCATCCTTTAGCATCAATCATCATGCGACCATCCTTTGTACTTACGGTATATTGAGCAAGTTCATTCACACCAAGGCTGCGCATGGTAAGAGAAACTTGGCCGCGGTCGCCCGGATTGTTGAACGACTCCCTTGTTGCTCTAGGAATTCTCTGTTTGAAAACATGAAGACATACCCAAACAGTTAGATCAACACAGTGAATCATGTGAAACAACATGGAAAGAAAAAAGAACGAAGCACTTGGGCGGCCAATGCTTACCAAGAAGGTGGACATGTCGGTTTTTGTAAGGACTTTGGTATATGAAGTGCAAACTGTAGCCCAGTCTGTTGCCGGTGCAACTGCACGGGCCGGACCAAATGCAAGTGCAAGTGTTGGTGCAGGTGCTGAAGCCGCTGCTGCTGCCGGAGATGGTGCTCCTTGTAGAGCTGGTGCCGGTGTCGGTGCCCGATCCTCTGGTAGATCAGACTGATCCGCTGACGCGGTCGGTGCCCAATCCTTAGCTGGATCAGACTGAGCTGCTACCGTTGTCAGTGCTAGAGCAACTACCGGTGCCCAATCCTCGGCTAGATCAGACTGATCCGCTGACGCGGTCGGTGCCCAATCCTCACCTGGATCAGACTGAGCTGCTGCCGCTGTCAGTGCTAGAGCAACTGCCGGTGCTCGATCTGTGCGAGATAGTGGCAATCGTGTCTGGTCTCCTATGATCAGCTTTCTAACTTGACTAGGATCCGTGACCATGATCCATTTTTTTCTTCATTTCTTTTAAATGCGAGAAGGACTAATTGTGGCATTTTTGTTAAACCAAACTGCAGTTCATCATAGGGATTCAGCTTGTACTCAGACAATAGACTGATCCAATTTTTTCCAGTAATATAAGTGATGGACAGTGCCTTCGCTACTGACACGACATAAGAAGTGAAACCTACAAAAATAGCCATCGTAGAGCAAACCAAATGGTTTATTCTGTGATGAATGTCACATGGCAAAACCTGCATCGTAAAATTGCAGGAAAAGAAAGAAAACATGACACTAAATCAATAAGATTTCGACAGTAAATCAATAAGATTAACTTGATGTGACACGAGTGAATCCTTACCAGGAAATCACTATGTTGAAGTACTAAACAGAAGATTGATCATCCAACTACGCGTGGCATGCAGGGGCCCGGCCTACTCCCACAAGCAGGACAGCCCAAAGGTCGTGACAAATCGTATGGACCAAACATCCATGGGACTGGAAATCCTGGTGGGTGCGATAAACCCTGCAATGCATACAGATATTGGAGTGTAACCATAATTGATAAACCGTCCTCACAAAAAATATGATCTGGATACTTCAAAATGTACAGACTAAATTGAGTGGATAGACATTAACATAGACCGTTCTCAGGACTGACCACACACCAAAAGTGGCAGTACTAATAAACAATACAGGGTTCACAAACACAAATCAAGTACTGAACAATAGTACTTACTACAGACAAGCAAAGTTGCACTAACTAAACTCTGCAGACTATTTCTTTCCACCGACCTACAGGATGAACCCCGCATAACTGACTAGGCCATGAACTTCGTGTGAGATGTCTACATGCACCATCACCATCTTGTCAACCTTGGAGAACCTAACAGAGTGGTCTTTCCACTCATAAACATGATGATGAAGACAGGTCGCATCAGATTTGTTGGGAAGCTTTACAAGAACCACACCCTTCATAATCGAAGGCACAGCCAGGAAATTGTTGTGGTCAAGTACAGCCTCGAGAACACGCCTGACAACAATGCTACAGGAAAACACCAGTTCAGGACACGTGGCGACAAGGACACAGCAGCTGGATAGTTCAGCAGTAGAACTCATCATCAGGTCTTCCAGTTCACACGGCATGACTTTGAGAACTTCATCTCCACCGCGGACCTGGTTCTAATTGAAACAGAAACCATATTACATTACTACCTCCGTTCAGAAATATAAGATGATTTTCGATATTATACTCCATATATGACTACATATACGCACAGAAATTAGTGAACAAAGACACTAGAACATGTCTTCAAAGGCATGAGAGCAGAGGGATTACATGCAATATCCATAACACAAGTTACTGAGGCAAATATACCCTCTTAAAAGGTAGCATTGAAGTTCATAAAGTGCTCCCTCCGTCCCAAAATTCTTGTCTTAGATTTGTCTAGATACGGATGTATCAAGTCACATTTTAGTATTAGATACATCCGTATCTAGACAAATCTAAGACAAGAAATTTGGGACAGAGGGAGTAGTTGAAAGTAATCTATAACAAATCAGTGTCAACCTCTCGCATGTTTTGGTCAAAAGAGGAATTTAGAACCGTCATTTGGCACACTAAAATCACATGGAAGATCACCCATAAAGTTGTACTACCAGTACTAGTACTGCGTGTTAGATGAAAAAACACGATCAAGATCGAGAAAAAGATTGTCAACAAGAGACATTACCTAGACTTGCTTAATGAGGGATCCCGGAGAGGGGGGCTTGGACAGGGTGATGGCTTTGAGCTTGTCTGCGGTAGTCTCGGCGGGGTGCTTGCGCTTCTTCATACCATGAGCCTCGACGATTTTGGCCAGAGCCATAGACATCACGTCGGTCGGTGCTCCGGCGTCCATCCAAGAGAGGAAGCTGAGAGATAAGAGTGAAAGGAGGAACGAGATGAGGGAGAAGCGAAGCGAGTGGGGGTTTTCTAAAAGAGAGGAAGCTGAGAGAGAAGAGTGAAATGATGGTTGCTTCGTCCGTCCAACTTACTGCTGGAAAGGAGGGGGCTTTGTGATTTGACGGCTCATTGGGCATTACTGCGGCGGTTTGATCGGGGTAGTCTACCATCACTCTACTAAGGAGTAATTTAGTGCATGGCTGGTGGACCCAGGTGCTGGCTGTCCCACACGTCAGCGAAAGTGAGTAATTTAGTGCATGGCTGGAGGAGGATCCGCACGGTAGAGCGTGTCCACTATTTTTCATTCTAAAGAAAAAAAATGATTATAACAAGCGTTTCCACTCTTACGACGGAGGAGTGCGAAACACGGCAGCCACTTGAACATACACAGTGCTCCTACTACTAGGCATGTACAGTGGTTCATACGTCAGTACTACACAATCTTGTTGCTGTGTTGTGCGCATGTCAACTACTCCTATATGTAACATAGTACCGCTTTTTCGACTGTCTGATCGAGAATGAACGGTGAGATCAATGTTAACAGAACTAGGTCCACAGCGCACGGAGAGTACGGTGCTACAGTACTCCACGAAACATGAACCATATGAAGCACATCCTATAGTGTTAGACAGGGTGTATAAAGGGTGCACGGGATGGGAGCAAAAGTTCCCTTCTCGACCCACTTTTGGGTGTTTGGTAGAGTGCACGAAGGGTGCATGAGTCCACACTAGTAGGTTGACAAAAATACACGAAGAGGAAACAACTATATTGAGATGAGAATGCAACCAAACACACCCACATGCTTGGTGCCACAGTGACGGATCTGCACCGTCTGAGTTTGATCCAACGGTCATGTTGCGACAAGACATAGACATGCCCATGCAGATGGCGCCTAAACACCGCCGAAGTCCCTTTGCTTCTCGAGGCGCACGACGTTGGTGATGCAGGGTGCAACCGCCTGCAGAGCCCGCTCCCGGTCGACGGGAGCCAGCTCGTCAAAGACGGCGTCCAATGGCACGAATGGATTCCGGTAACGGAGCCCTGAAAGGATTCTCCCGGCAACGGCGACGGCAGCGCGCAACCCCTCCTTGTCCAGCTCAGCCCCCACCATCACGCGGAGATGTCTCAGCTCCTTGGATATATAGGTGAAGAAGGAGACCAGGTCAGGAAGCCGTGGCTCATTGAAGTCGACCGGATGGTCAAACGGTTTTAGCCCGACGGCCGGCATCGTCGCGCTGGCACGACGGTAGACTTCGCGCAGCTGCAACACGTGCGTGGCAACTTGGTTCACCAAGTGGCTGAGGTGATCCTGGACCTCTTCACGATCGGCCCGCTCGCACTCCAGCCGGCTCCCTTGATGGCCTATCGTATCTCCCACTTTCTGCAGCAACGCTGCCGATGCCTCGAGCATCTTTGTGGTGGACGCCTGCCGCTTTTGAAGCTCCGTGAACTCCCCCACATAATGGAGGAGCATGGCACTCCTCTCCTCGAGCTCACGGAGCTCCACGTCCTTGGCCCTGAGCTCCGCATCCTTGGCATGGAGCTCCTGTGTCAGGCGCCTCACCTCAGACTCTATGATTTGCTGCGCCGCCATGGCACCAGGTAGAAGCAATGGGGAGCGGAAGCAAAGGGGGCGAAAAGGCTGAAAGGCAATGCAATCTACGGGAAGGCGGAGGGAGCTAGCCGAGGAGCGGGGAATCTTTTGGTTTTCACCACGGTAAAACACCAGTCGATGACTTCTCACATCAGGGAGCTGTGGGTTTTTACAGGCGGAGTCATCGTGACTAATTGCTACCGCGCCTGCTCCCGTCAATCAAAAAATTAAATATCCTGCCGTGCCTGCTCCTGTCAATCAAAAAATTTAAAATCCTGCCGCACCCAAACACCAGAGCAACACCGCGGTGGATATTTAAATTTACCTGCCGGCAAGTAGATAAAAAAAGGGGTGAAAAAACAAATGTGGTGGCGGCCTAGCAAATCGGTCGAACTAGCCCAACTAGCTAGCCACCGTGCTTCACTGATGTACTCGCCGAGAAAGGTGGTCTTTCGTGATTTGATGACTCATTTACTTGCTTCGGCGCTACGACCGAGGAGGACCCAGAAAACGCGCGGTAGAGCGTCCCACGTCAGGAAGAATATATGCGTGCACCACCTGGGAGGACCCCGAAACCGCGCGATAGGGTGTGCCACGTCTCGGCATGGAGGAAAAATGTGCGTGTAAAAATATACTGCATCAGACGTAGTACCTATGGTTCGACCTCGGGACCCAGCCAGTCGGTCAAAAACACCCCACTAGCCACACAACTTCATCATGCAAACGTGGCACAGTTAGCTACGTCTTGACCAGCCGCAACGTCTCTTGTTCTAGGCGATTCTTCTATTTTCCAAGCTTTTTTTATTTGTAATAACACGACGGCAAGCTAGTGCTGCTCTTCGTGTGTGCCCGTGCAAAGGTTAGACGATGCAGACAAGAGAGATTGAGATCCCAGACCTGGGACCACCCGTAAGTGAGACAACGGTCATGCACGTGTTGACAAGGCACTCCCTCTACTCTACTCAACGCAAGTACTGTATAAAATCAAGTTATGGGACAAGCCAACAACCGTTCGTTTTTTCAGGCTATAAACTTACGCTTTGTAGTCCAGGTTGCCAGTTCGAATCTCGTCTTTCAGATTTGTTAGTTTTAGGTCCAAATTTGATTAATGACAAGTGGGACCCCCGTGTGTTGTTCCGATATTTCAGTGTAGGATGGTTTTTTTGAACAAACACTTTGCGCGATTAGACAAGTAACGGCACGAGTTACATGTATTTTGCAAGTTTACGAACAAAAATGACAGCGGCATAGAATATCACATCCACCCCGCAGCTTAGATACTATGGTGATACGAGTTTTTACACCGTTGGAAGTGAGATCCAATGGCTTGGGAGTAGTCTTTGTAATTATGCGCAATTTCCAAACTCTCCAAAGTTTTTTTTGCAAATAAAACATTCAGGCCTCATGTGTGGCGCTGCATCTTCGATCCAACGGCTCCCCGGTGCTAATATTAGGTGCTCCCCGTAGCTTAATTACCCGCTACAGTGATATGAGCATCTAGGTCGTATGATCAGTGATCAGATGGCACATGCATAGTACTTGTACTTTCTGCGCATTTCCCAAACTCCATTAGCCGTATATTGCAAAAACATTCAAACCTCCTACTGTGGGCCGTTAGATCTCAGTGAACTCATATCACCATAGAATCTACGGTGCGGGAGACATACTCTCCCGTGCGAGAAAACATAAGGTGCTATCGCAGCTTGGATGCTACGGTCATACGAGCTTGGAGGTCCTTTGATCTGAGATCCAATGGCATCTGAGCAGTCTTTGTGCTTGTAAGTAGTGGCCAAACTCTTTTGGGGCTTTTCTGCAAAAAACCATTCGAACCACCGAGGAGTTGTTGGGTCACAAATCCAACGCCTCCGAAGAGCTTGTATCACCAAAGCATCTAAGGTGTGGTGGCACATGATATTCTTACATACAGGAGAATATGATGTCCTCCTTCATCTTAGATGCTACGGTGATACGAGCTTCGAGGTTGTTGGATATGGGATCAAAGGGCATCTAAGTAGTTTTTGTACAAATTGTGTGCAATTCTCAAACTCATCAAGGTTTCCTGCAAAAAATTAAGACACATCATGTGAGCTGCTATATCTCAGATCTACAAGCTCCAAGCAACTCATATCGGCATATAGCATGTAAGGTATGGGGGCACATGATATTCTCCCGGGGAGGAGGGGTGGGGGTGCACAACCAATCGGTGGTTGGGAGGGTGGGAACAAATATAATCTAAACAACCCTAAACAGAGCTCCACAGTTTTATCTAAGGTCGAGGGGTTGACCCCCGACAATCATAGCTCCGCCTAAACACAACATTTGCATGTACTGTAGTACTAGACTTAATATTCATGTTTCAGTTTCATGTTCATTTTAAATATTGAACTGAGGACCATGGATGTCTTACATTTTACTCCCTTCATTCCTAAATATTAGTCTTTTTAGAGGCTTCAAATGGAGTGGCACATACGGATGTATATAGACATATTTTAGAGTCTAGATTCACCCATTTTGCTCCGTATGTAGTCACTTGTTGAACTCTCTAAAAGACTAATATTTAGGAATAGAAGGAGTATTTTTGAACTCGTGTCATACATGCATGGGTTGGAAAAATAGATGCACTATACTTATTGGATTGTTGTTGTGTTCGTGCGTGTGTGTCTGTGTGTGTGTGTGTTTGTGTTGTGGTCATATGCTTGATACATACAAAGTTTTCTCACCTCCATATTGTTCATCTTTTAAATTTGAATTTGCATTGGAAAACTTACTAGGGATACCATGAAATGTGAAATCCACATTGAGATCACTATATCACAAATTCACTCTAATTCAACGACTCGCCATAAATCAATTACCACGTTGAGATTAGTATTTGCAAGGAAAATACGAGTATTGTAATACACATAGATTCGTTCGGCAATTTAAAAGGTTCCTTTCGTATTCTCAAATGGTAGGACCCAACAGCGTACCAGCCAGACCTTGGCTCGTGTTGATCCTAAAAAAATGGGCTCGTGTCCTTCGGTGGCGTGCATGGTACGCACATTAGGCAACCCCAACCAGTCGAGCCTCGGTGTTTCAAGTCGAAATATCTGGCGGCCAGAATTCCAGCCCTAGGAAATTCCCCTCATGTCCCTGGTCCATAATGACTACTGATGAACAACGGAGGGATGCTTTAGTAACTAGACAATGTTACCTACCGTGCCGAGCACGGTTCAATTCCCTCGGTCGCCGCTCGTCAATGTCACCAGTCAACTGCATTGCCTAGTACTACTACTACGACACCAGGATGAGCACATAATTGAGCCCGTTTGTTCGTGCCTAGTAATTTTTTTGTTCGTGCCTAGTACTTGAGTTAATATATCAGGCAATGCACTGGTATGGAGGGATTATCCTTTTACTCCCTCCTTTCCGGTTTATAGAGCTTATCTCAAAATTTTAGTTTTCCCATTTTATAAGTCTCAATTTGGTTGTTCCCCATCACATGTTCATATTTCAAGGTGCAATAAATCATTACATGCAAGTATTAAGAGAAAATTGACCAATGCATGTAGTTTATGCATGCATGCATTGCAATTAATGCATTCGTAAACACATTTTTTGAGGAAAACAAGCGCATTAATTGAGTGGTTTTGCAAACTACAACAATTGTTCCACCACTCACCATCTACCTTGGTTGGTGAGATTTTTGAATTGAGCCCTATAAACTGGAAAGGAGGTTTAACTAAGCAAAATGTTTGACCAAATCCTTTCTTAAGAAATACAACAGGACAGATGTACGGCTTGAAAATTTATTGCATGATGCAGGTTATGATATTGTTTCGAATCCTGGGTCTTTAATTTCAGAAAATCCAAAAGGGAGCATAAATTCTTGAAACTGGGCATGGTCACGTGATATGGCACAAATATTACTTCGTAAGTTTTTTCCTCAATTCGAGACAAGCTGCTTATGACAAGTTGCACAAATGAAGAGCCAAGGTATTTTCGAACAAAGACATGCCACGTTTTTTTTGAGGGAAAAGACCTGTCACGTTAAGGTGAACGCTTTCACTATTGAAACTGTGGGCGTTTACGTGCCGCCACGAGTCCCCGCTTCTCATCGGCAGGTGCCGTCCCAGCAAGCGTGTGAGTCGACGGGAGGCGTGCAAGCAGATCGCTGCGCCGACTGTCAGGGAGGCGTGCGAGCAGACCGCTGTGCAGACTCATCAGGAGGCGAGCCCTTTGACCGGGCTCCGCTGCCCACCGTCGTCCCAACTGCTCCCACTTTTAATGTCGACGGCGCCGCAGTTTAAAATCAACCCCGCACTACCCGGTATCACTACAATCCTCTATCTTCCTCTCCGATTCTCCTGTCGTCTACCTCCAACTAGCCTGACCTAAACGTACGCCATGCCGCATCACGATGGTCTGCCCTTAGTATTCCAGTTTCATGAGGAAGAGACCCAGCCGGAGTCTCAAGAACATAAGGCGCTTTGGGACGAGCTTGAACTGGCCTTGCGGGAAGACGCCGCGCCTGTCCCCGCTCCCGTTCCGGCTCCTATCGCCCCGACTATGCCAACGCCCATCCCCGTGGCATTGATGGGCTGGGAGCCGCACATTGTCGCCGAGCTTGATGCCACGGGGTTCCACGAGGTCCCCGCCGACTTTCATGCGCCCGTGCACCTGCCAACGCATGCGCCTGCGCGTGCACTGACGCGCACGCCCGTGCCAGTGCACGTGCACCTGCCATCGCATGCGCCTGCGCGTGCACTGACGTGTGCGCCCGTGCCGGTGCCCATGCACACGAACGTATCCACCGCACCATTGACAGCGCCTGTCCCTACGCGGGTGCCAGTGCCCCTCCTCAGCGGCATGGATGGCCATCATCGACCGCTTCCTTGCACCAACGCCAGTCGCCTCCTCCCGCCAGTTGACTCGCTCCGAAGTCCAGAACATTTTGGCCTTCCTTGAAGCTAGGCGAACGTCCAGGAGTACGCCAACAATGGCGCAAGACACCATCGTCGCCATCGGTCAGTGGCCCGACGACACACAGAGCACGGCAGAGGAGCCACTTCCCACCACGAGACGCCCCCGTCGCCGCCGCGTAATCTAAATTTGCCATGAAAAACGTTCGGATTGCCATGCTTAAAATCCGAACGTTTATCATTTCTATTTATTTTATATCGATCATTGTATAATTTAAAGTCGGAGTCAGACTGAACAAAATGTATGGTTTGATCGATTGAATGTTCTGCTAGAGCCGTATCAAATTAAATATAAAACATCATCAAGCCGCATGTATTCCTTGTCATCCAACGACCTAGACTGCTTCAATGTCGAGCGCTCAACACGTTTAGCGTGTAGTTAATTTCATGCCAAAAATAGTGCTAATCACATGACAACACGCAAATAATATCCTAGTAGTTAATATCCGCATGCACTTAATATACTTCCAAATTAACGTGCATTGCACATACAAACTAACTAGTGCTGCTAGTACGTAAAACTGGTGCCGTGACTTATGAGTTGTGAACGCATCCAGATATGGTCAGCGGCAACATCGTCCGCGAGTTCTTCCTGTTTGCCCGTGCATCTAAACGCAGAAGGGGAGGAGAGAGAGAGCACACATGCAACCCACCAGTAAGTGAAGGCGAATAGTACTAAAAAAATATTACATGGTATCCATTAATTAGGCTGTGGTAACATAAAAACATTATGTGAACAAAGGGGGTACAACAAACATTGCTATTCTACGTATGTTGCCTATTGACGTGCGGCTTGAAGGCCCGGTCGCATGTTCGATCCTCGTCCTTTATTTTTTAATTTGTATATGGGTCCAAATTTGTTTCATGACATGTGGGCCCCTTGGTGTGTAGTTTGTAGCACTTTAATTTGTGGGTCGAAATTTGTTCCATTCCAAGTGGACTATCAGTGTGTAGTTTTGTAGCTTCTTTATAATAATTAAAGAGAACAACTTAGTTTTTTAAATAATACCATGGTGCGAGGTTGAAGGTGAGAAAGGACGTGCGAGAGAACGATGACCGAGCAAGAGCGAAATCAACTAGGGGAGTTGCGTGGGTTGCAACGACGTTTGGAGTAGTTGTGGGCCGAATGCTACGAAAATATAATCTAAACCGACCGGAATAAATGCCTACACAAATTAATTCAAGGTTGGAGTGCCCCTCACAATGTACATAGCTCCGGCTTTGCGAGGGATGGAGAGGTAGTAGCTTCAACGCGTGGAAGATACGGTATGAGAAAGCGAGGTCAATCGAGAGACATATAGATAGAGAGACAAAGTGAGTGTGGTCCGACATTCATTGAACAAATATATATATGCTCCGGAGAGATATTGTCTGATTGAGCTTTTGGTAAGGGTGAGGGCTGTAAGATAGAGCTTGAAAGATGATCCAGTCACAGATGTGTAGATATATTTTATGCGTGGGAGGAAGCAAGGTCAACCGATCACATAGGGTCGCCGTGCGATCGAAAGAGTGAGACGGGTTGGAGAGAGTGACCTAGATAGACGATGTGCGTGAGAGAGTATACAATGTGAATAGGTCGAATTGGGCTCAAACATGGTGATATATCGTTTTTGTCCGAGAAAGAGCAAGGTAAATTGAGACACACACACACAGAGAGAGAGAGAGAGAGAGAGAGAGAGAGATTGAGTGAGCGTGGCCCACCATGAGGTCAAAAGAGTGGCGGCGGCTTGGATGGACTGACCTAGATAGACAATATGCGTGAGAGAGTATAGAGTGTGTTGATCGAGCCCCAAACAGGGAGATATATCATTTGTGTGTGAAAGAAAATAAGGTTAAACGAGACTCAGATAAAGAGAGCGAGATTGAGAGAGTGTGGCTCGCCGTGCGAAAGAAAGAGTGAGACAGTCTCGAGGGAGTGACCTAGATATACAACGTGCGTTCGTGCGCACGAGAGGTTGGGGGGGCTAGATAGGCAATGCATGTATTTAGCGCGAGAGGGTGAGAGGGAGAGGGGGGAGAGAGAGAGAGATCGGCATGGGGTGCAATGGCGGGTGTGTGAGGTAAATACATTTGGTAACGGGAGTGGAAAAAGGGGTTGTGTAGTTGAGAGACTTAGAGATCGAAACATGGAGGGAAAGAATGAACGTGTGTTGGAAAGCGATAGCTTGCTAAGGTGGTTAGGAGAGGAAGATTGACCGATACAGGAAGTATGTAGCGTTTGTGCGCGTGGGGGGGGGACTAAAAACAACATTTGAATGTACATAGTACGAGACTTAATATCGATGTTTCAATTCGGTGTACATTGTAAGATTTGAACCGAGGACCAGGCATACGGGTAATTAGTTCGAATTCATGCGATACTAAGTTTCTAAAAGTTGACATTGGCTCAATTTGTTGTGCTATTTTGTAGGTCATATGTTTGAATCCATCCGAAAGTTTGCTCACTACCATGGTGTTCATCATATACATATGAATTTGTATTAAAAAAGTAGTGTGGATACAGTGAAATGTGAAATCCACGTTAGAATTGGAGATTGCTACGTGACACACACTCTAATTCAAATAACTAACTACGTGAGACACACTCTAATTCAAATAACTAATTATGTGACACACTCTAATCCACGTTAGCGTGGGTACCGTTTCGATTTTTTAGATAACTCCTCATTAATTAATTTATAGTACTCCCTATGTTCACTTCTATAAGACCTTGAAGACATTTCAGACAATGTGCAAAACAGTTCATTTTAAGTTGTCTCAAACGACTTACAAAACTGAACGGATGGAGTATCTTGTTTCGAATGACTAATTATTACAAGGAAAACACGGGCATGGTAACACATAGAGATTCGTTTGCAAATGAAAGAAGATTCGTTTGCATTCTCAAATGTAGGAGCACCAGGCAGACCATGGTCGTGTCGGGGGGGACGCTGCTTTGGTGCCTTAAAGGCAACAGCCCTTGGGTGACTGACATGTGGGCCAGCCACCTGTTGGGCCCACATGTCATGGACACAGAGGCAGGTGCCTTAAGGCACCGAAGTGTAGTCCTGTCGGGGTGGTCGCGTGTGTCGGACGGACGCGTAGCACCCAGCCACCCACACCCCCTCCCCCCCAAAAAAAGGACGACGACAATATAAGTTCGCGCTTCCATGTTTCAGATTGAAATATCTGGCGGCCCCAATTCCAGCCCTGCAAAATCTCTCTTCTCCACCGTCCCATTCCGCACCCAGATTGCTCAAATCCCTAATTCGCCGCCATCCCTCGAATCGCCCCTCGTCTCATCTCTTTCCCCACCGTTCCCCACCTCTGTGCCAGACGACGACGACGAAGACGACGGTCGCGCTTCACCACCGCACCGGAGCTACCTCATCTACGCCCTCGTCCACCGCACCGGGTGGTCCACCGACAACGTCAGCCGCCGCAACCGACGTGCCTCACAGCCACCAAGTTCCACCGCATCAGCTGCGCTTCACCGACGACATCTCCCAGCTCACCGGGGCTACTTCACCGAGCACATCATCGCACCTCCGCCCCCCGAGGTCGTTGGGGCTTCACCAACGGTCTCGTCCACCGCATCGTAGCGCTCCACTGCCACTCAAGATCTGCATCCGTGCGCGGCCAGCCAACGCCAGCGCATCACCCTCAACGGCTCTGAAGTGACCCACACTCTAGCTAGGAGAGCATGCCCAAATGCCGGCCCAAACTAGGTATCCACACATCACTCCCTTGTGCACTGTTCTGACAATGTTTGGATATCCTTTCACTGCTCTCTTAGCTTACATGCCTATGCAACTCTGACTTTAACTCTTATTTCTTCTGGAGATATCATCTGAAACAAGCAAATCCATTTTTTAGCGAAGCA
The DNA here is from genome assembly GCF_018294505.1 of Triticum aestivum. NCBI lineage: Eukaryota > Viridiplantae > Streptophyta > Magnoliopsida > Poales > Poaceae > Triticum > Triticum aestivum. The sequence continues at coordinate 434,335,320 of NC_057807.1, read as the reverse complement.
TGACGGGGCTACGGGATCTGGTACACATCCTGCACACCCGTATAACCTTGTAAGTATCTGTCCTCCGGTACAACATCAAGGTTGATTCCTCTTATTTGATCAACCATTCACCGTGTCAAAAATGCAGAGGGGGATGCAAGGAGCACAAGGCCTGCACATCCAAGCAAGTGGTAACATGGACTTGTACATGGAACATCCCAAGCGCAAGCAGAGCTGCAGCGATCCTGTACAACGAGCTAGCTTAAGTCCCTGCATTTCATTTAATTCATACTGGCATTCGTGTATGATTTGTGTGCAGTGGCTGATCCACGAATTCAAGTTACCAGGGGCGAACATTTAACTTAAAAATACGAAGGCATTTGCACTCCGGAAATCAACATAACTTGAGAAATGTGAAGCTACATGCACTTTGAAAACCAGCTAATAATCCAAAGTAGTTCAGATTATAAACACTAAATGATGCAAGTACCAAAAAACACAAAATGCAACATGGTGTACAAGGACTACAAACATGGTATGTACCTGCCTGAATTATTCGTTCTCTGGCTGAAAATATCGAAGTGTAATTGCACGTATAACCAGTGCGCAAACTGCATATCAATACATCTATCCTGCACAAGTATGCCAATAGTTTCAAACAACAGATTAGAAAAGTATTTATGCTATGTTATCATGATACGGGGACTTTCTGGTAGATGGCCTCGACGTTTCCTCAAGCTATGAAAATGCACTATAATTTGCTTGTCATCAATGCCTGCAAATCTCTGTCTCTCTCAACATAGTAGATCATCATTCGACACTAAATCCTTCAATGAGCTTGCAAAATGCTTGCATTAGATCCCTCATTAGACACTATGTATTCATCACCAGGAGCATGTAAAATGTTTGCATCAAATCCTTCATTAGCAGTCTGTTCATTAGACACTTCAGGCTCAAGAACAACATGAGCTTGTATGTTTGCACCGAAAACTTGATTAGATACATCAGATTCAGTCAGTTCAGTATTGATTGGGGGAGTTATAAAATAAGTAGGAATTGGTTTCATTTTCTCATAGATTCCCTACATACAAGCAATTTTACAACACCGTCAGGTTTAACTATTGTCCAGAAATTGAAGAGTTAAATTAGATATAATCAGGGATGTGATGTACCTGCTCATTGCGCATGCTACTCTTGCAAGCTGCGACTGTCCATCTGCGCAAGCTCGATGCCATGCATGTGCTGCCGTCGCTGCCTCCCATGCAGGCTACACCCAGGGTTGGATCTTCATATTCTTGTCCTTCCATTCGCTTGAAGCCCAGCGACCGCCCTCCAACAAGGGCGCGAGGAAGTGTTGTGTCGGTCTGTCCAGCGGCAGCTAGGTTAGGAGCGAACCAGACTGGAGGCTGGAGCGAATGAATTAGGATTTTTCCTGCTGTCGATCGATATGGGAGGCGCTCGTTTGGGCCGCAAGCCTGCTATAGGGCCTGCCTTGCACTTATGTTATTGGCCCATCCAAATTGAAACATTTTTCTTCATTTTTTACATTGCCTGCTCGTGCGTTGGGACGAACAAAACTATCATGGGCCAACATGGACGACTCAAACTAGGTGCACACTTTCCAGCCACCTGAGGCGGCTGCCCATACCAGCCCCTATGGTGGCGTCGCCCCTTTTTGCGTGTATGATTGGATAGTGAAAAATATTACAGTGGCGCTTTTGATTTACCCACAGAATGGTTGAATTGCTTATTTCTATGAACTGAGTTCGCCAATAATGTGAAGGATGCCAGTCTTTTCATCCTATTGTAGATTGCTTAGATCTTGATATGCCAAAAGTAATCGCATGAAATATACAGTAAAAGCGAGTGTGATGTGTTTGGCTACAACTAGTCTGACTACACGTCCTCATATAACATATCAAGGACGCACCATCTTACCAGATTAACCATTCGACTTACCCATGTAGTGTGGGAAGAAAGAAGTATTGGGACTGCTTATACAAGCAATTGATGCCATAGACTCCTTTGTACAACCTTGTAAGCGAAAAAGAAGTTGTAGTGTGCCTGTACAAAGAACTAGCGTAAGTTCAGTTACCTGCTTCTCGGAATTTTAGTTAGCCACTTATTGCAAAGTTGTTCAATTGCGTTGCTTGGCTTAATTTAGTTTGCTACTGATTACATAATGGCACGGCCTATTAATCATATTGTAGACTGCGCCTATCTATGTGTTTGATACTTACTGTTAAGAATTACCTGTTTGCCTTAACTTAAATATCTACTTGTTTGTTTAACTGCTTTGCTGCTGCAACAGCGGGTTACAATGATGTTAATAACTACTCCCTCCGTCCCATAATATAGGACGTTTTTTGACACTAGCATAGTGTTAAAAAACATCTTACATTATGGGACGGAGGGAGTACTTTTCAGCATCCAATTGAAACTCTTTAATTCCTTGTTTGTTTAACTAGTTTGCTGTTATAACTCCCAATTGAGATGTTTTGCTAACTTCAAATTTTATGAATCCAATCGGAACTTTAATGGCAAAACAGGTTAGCCCAAGATCAAAGAGCGAGGTCCCCATGGACGTTGCATCATCCCACATCAGTGGCACCGGCCCAATCATGCATTATGAATTGCCAACTGCTGATGCTCTAGAGGCTAAACTAGTGGTAGAAAGAGATTCTGCTTCTGCACATAGAGATGAAGTTGACATGTTGAGGAAGCAAACAGCACAATCACAAGCAGTACTCAAGACAACCATTAAATATTTGGTGGATTTCAAAACGAAGCAAGCTGAGACTGGCCAGATTGTAAGGTCCTGAAGGAAAAAAGGAAATTAAATTCCTACTTGGTAAATCATAGGTGAAATGTTCTTTCCATAGTTGAATAACCTTTGTGTAGTCTGTTCTTGTAATCAATCAAACCATTTGTTTTAGAGATCATGTAATAATTTTGTTTTGTTTTTTGGTTTGTAATTTTATTTGAGCACAAGTCTGTATTAATTGATAAGACTCGGAGACATTTCATTTGGATTGTTGTGCCAGACCTACAAATATGCCAATCGGGCTGAATGTGCATTCAGCAATAGTAGTAGTATAGATGGACCATAAGTGGCACGCATCGGAAAGGGCCGAGATGCTGGCTAAAAAAAAGATGATGTTGTAGCCAAAAAAAGTACAGCAGCCTGGCTTATGTATGTTAGTTGATATTATTGATCTATATACTCTATAAGTGTTTATATGTTTGTTAGTTCTGTACATTCTTGGTTGATTGACTCGGTATTTGAATCTTGATACATCGCTTGTGTACATATCTAAATGGGAGTACACATTATGCTGCGTGTGACATTTGAGTTGGACATGAAGTGTTCCAAATATTCGAATTCACCTTAAACTGGATACTAGTTTCTGAATTTGAGTATCGGCATTTGTAAACCACATTCATATATGACAGTGGAATACATCTTTGTCATCCTTTTGAAGATATATAAAAACACATAGAACGATTTATAAAGATTCATATAGGAATACAAAATGGATTCGAATTTAGTTGCCAGGGTAAACGTGGATGCTTATTGTCCCAAAATTCAAAAGAAGCTACAAAATGTCCACTCCCACATCGGCTGCCCGAAGCCAAGTGTTTGGGAGTTGGAAATTACTGTCTACCCATTACAAGAACAATCCATCGGCCCGATTTCCACTGCTCTAAATAGGGGTATGTTAGTAACTTCAATTAGACATGACACGACCGCCTCTGAGCCCATTCCGACACGGTGGGCGTCAAACATGGGCGGCAAAACACATTTGATTCAAGCTCGTCCAAAAGACCTCTGTTTCTCCCTCCATTTCCCATTCATACACGGTGGGCGGCAAAACAAACTCGACTCGGCTGAAATCGATGTAGGCAAATATTTTCAATAGGGGCAGGTTTGTAACTTCACTCAGACGTGACACAACCGCCCTACCTGTCAGCCCCGTTCATACACCGTGGGCGCCAACCATAGGCGCCAACCACCCTCTCCTTGCCCGAAATTGCTCTGCGCAAATATTGGCGAGATGCGAGATTACCATCCTATCCCCAACCGACGAGACGTCCAAATTTTAAACGGGGGCTAACTTCATAACTTTCCCATATTTCAGACAAGCGCGTCCCAAAAACATGGTTCCCCGTACCTCTCCCTCCATTTTACCATTCATACACCGTCCGCGCTAGAACACCCCATCCCCACACTAGCCTCCGTCCCCCACCCCATCCATCGCCGCCGTCCTCCACCACATCCATTGCCACCGTCCTCCACCATGACGGAGCGCCTACCAAGACCGTGTCGTCCACTACTAGAGATGGACGTTTCTCATCCACGGCGACGGACCAATAGCCTTGCATCGCGTCCTCTTGCTTCATCGGCGCTGTCGTCCTCTTTGCCGGGGCCGCTCACACGACCTTCTCTTCCACCGCCACGGGACTTATCCCCCGATGCACCCGTCTACCGTCGCAGACCTGCTTCAATGCCACCGACAGCCATCGCACCCCCGATGCCTACACGACGATGCAAGAGAGGTGGTACTTCATATCTCCTCAACTTTTTGATCTCAACCAGAAAATATATCTTAACTTGGTTCTTAGTTCGACGCAAACAATGGATGCTAAATATCATTTCTCCAGTTTGCAGCTTCAAATCTGCCATGGCACAGCCATAATACGGTTTAATTGATCATGCTTAGGGTTTAATTGATCATGTTGGTTCCGTGGTGGTTTCTTTAATAGAAATCGGAGGGAAAACCCTCTTTTGCTAAAAAAATATGGTTAGAATTTCCCCCTTTTATGATCACTATACGATCAGAATACGTGCTTCGTGTCATAATAACACTACTCCACGCATCAAGCTAAACAAGCTTAGATTTTCAAATACGAATCTGATATTATTAAAACATAGTTGTTTAATTGGTCAGCTAAATGTTCCTAAATTAGTTTCGAAAATGCATGTTCGCCGCTCGGGTGTGTATCTCTACAGGGTGCCCACGGTGGGCCGGCCCACCCTGGGATTTTGGGTCGTCCCAGGCCCCGATTCCCCTCTGTTCTGTTGTGCACTTCCGATCTCTACTTGCCCCCAGCCGCCTGCCTCGCCGGCGACTTGCCGTCCCCGGACGGCATGACTCTAGGAGGAGACGTCGAACTAACAGGAGGCCAGGAGCCGCTCGCCCAATAGCGTCACCACTGCCTGGGCGCGCCGCCGTGCCTACCTTCCAAGTCCGTTCAGGGCTCAGGCGTGCAACACCCACCAAGCCAACCCGATTTATCCCAAGATACGTCCTCAACACTCAGCAGCCACTCCTCATCACCCATTTTCTAATTGATTCATTACTCATTAGGCAGGACTGTCATTAGGGTTTGTTGTGTGCTCAGTGCTACCTACACTTAATGGTTCAGATGTATTTTGGTAATCTTTAGTACCTCTAAAGTTCACAGGGTTTTCAAAATTCCGGCCCTCGGAACATAAACTAGTCATTTTGGATTGTTGGTCGTAGTGACATTGACCCAGATTACTACTGCAAGCCAGGTTTGTTGACAATTTTACTTGTCTTTCCTACTCATTCGATATAATATCCAATTATTCACGTCGATTAGTTGCAAACAATAAGTGCTAGACAAACTTCTTCATCAGATTTTGGACGGTCTCTTACTGCAGTTACAATTCTGCATACTTGTCCTAATAAGCTCACAAGTAAATGATTGATTCACTACATCTATGCTTGCCTTGTCACATTTGTTGTCAATATTCTTTTAGGGTGAACCACCCTGTTTCTAAATACTGGAACCGTAGACCTAAGTGAATAGTATTTCTCTATGTGATCTCTTCCATCATGTGTGGGTAACGAACACTGCAGTGTATAGAAAGAAAGTGTCATTTCCAGCTTTTACATAGGTTTCGATCTTTTACATGGAATACAATCTGCCTACTTGCTTTGTGTCGCACTACCAACACTCCACCCTTGAAGCTAAACATTACGCCACTCATAATTGCTTAGTTTATTTGTTCAAATACGAATTTCATATGATTATAATGTTCCTACTTCAGTTTTGAAATGTGTGCCTGCCTGTTCTAGAGACATAAGGGGGTTGTATTTCTGTGTGTGGTCTGGTCAGCACGGTTGGGGAGGTGAACTTTGCATATGCAGGGGTTTATAGGGAGACACTCTCCGAGTTGAATCCGCAATGCATTCCATAGATAATCTGACTACTTTTTATGTTTTCATGAATCTCAGATTCTGAACAGCATCATAATGATTATGAGCTTGCGCGCATGAAAAGAATAAAGCAGAACAATGCCATGGGTGTCAAACTTGGCATTAAGGGACTGAAATCAAGTCTGGATGCAATGTAATGCAAACGCTCTCCACCTACAGATTCATGCTCAGAATATGATCCTAACAGTGATTCTGAGCTAGAGGGAGACCTAAGTCAATGTAGCTCCCTAGTGGAGGAGTCAGAGGAAGATGCCCTATCTTATTCACCCATCAAGGTACTTGCTCTAACTTTCCAAGGTTACATTGCTCGCACATATCTTGCAACTGATTCTTTGCATTGCTTCTACTTTGTTGAACCGCCATTAGCCTAGTTTACACATCGTGTATATGAATACGCCCTGCCTATCCATTTTCAGTACATATCCCATCTGTCATCATACAATATTTATCCATTCAAATGATGTTCTTATGTATCAGACATTCAAAAGGAAGAGGGTGATTGCTGATCGTGGAGGAGCACAAGCAAAGTATTTGGAAAAGGTAGTGCCACCTAATAAATCAAATAGCCCATTAGGTGTAGTTGCAATATCACCTGACCCACAAAATACCCCAACTCTAGCAGACTCTAGCCCTACTACACTGGTCATTTCTGATGCCCCAACTCAGCAGACCCCAACTGCAGCAAACAGTATGATTATGCCAGTTGACATAGCACCAGCTGTACGATGCAAAACCCCCATTCCAGCAAAGAGTACACGAAATCTAGTTCCCAAATCCCTTTTCGAACCAGAGAGAGCCCCAATTGCAGCAAATAGGACCCCTGTTCCATTTCTTCCCAGTTTAGAAGATGAAGCTTATGTTATTGTCAGGAACTCTTTGCGCATCTTTCCTTCATGGAAAGATTATACCGCAGACACAGAACAATTTCCAGTCTTCCTCCGCAACTTACGCGTAAGTAATATACTAATGTTATTCATGGTCATTACTGCATATGTTTCTACTGACAGAAGACACAAGATTTCATTCTTTTAAATAGGCGAGGAGCAAACTGGATTGTGATGATGAGCAAGAGTTGGTTGCGCTTTTCAAGCACTTGTTCATGAAGTATCATTCCTACCTGAGGCAAGCACACTTCAATGGCAAGCCTCTGAACGAAATTTCTGTAAAGTCTCCGGTGCTACATTTATCCGATGGTGACTGGAATAATCTTGTTACACATTGGTCTCGGCTGCAGCGTAAGGTACTGTCTATGATATCACGTCACAATTTGAAATACATTTCTCCATTTGCCTTAATATCTCACTTGTACGAAAACTATTAGCAGAAGAACATTCGTTCTCAAGGGACCATAGAATCTCGCAACTATACTGCACACTGCATTGCTCTCGTGAGTACCTCTTGCCCTGTATGACCATACTTACTTTCATAGCTGTTTGATTATGTAGCATCACTGCACATGTTAGCCTCGTAAACGCCCATTTGGTGGACATTATATGATCCGTATGGACTCTTACACAAATTTAGAATCAACCCAATGCTTTTGAAGAGGTTTAGCTCTGCAGTCCTCTTGTAAGGACTGAACATGGTCTATCACTTTACTTACATTAACAGCTACTCCCTCCGTCCCATAATATAAGAACGTTTTGTACAGTACATCAGTGTTCAAAACACTCTTGTATTATGGGAAGAGGGATTGGTTCATTTTGTAGCATTCTGCATCTTATCTCCCTCGCCCACCATTTACTAAAAGAGATCAGATCTATATTTAATCTTACCAACAAGTAGAATACACATACAATGCCAGTGCAGAAGTGTAGCCCATTGCTCTTGTCAGTACATTTTGTCCTGTAACGCTTATACTTCCAGGGATTGATAGTTGATTATGTAGCATCAATCTGCATCTTATCTTCATTATCCTCTATCCCTTCCAGTATTATCATATCTATAATTACTCTGTACAAAATGTAGAGTACATGCAATGCTTATGAAGAGGATTCTGTGCTGAAATTCTTGAGTTATCCTTCCCTTGACATGGAGAAGGGCATTATAAAGCTGGTGTTAACTGTTAATGTAAGTCAGTCCTTCTAAAGCCTTTATCCTCAACTGCTGTTTAATTTGCTCATACTCCCTATCGTTTACTGCTATTTAGTTTGCTGTTTCTACCAAAATGCATGTTCGTGAGAACTGTAAGTTCTAAGTTTTACTTGTAAAACCAAATTTCTTATTCATACCATGCACATTACTTAATACTCCCTATATGTATGCTTGGTTTTGTGGATCTATAATCCAGTGTGTGGTGAAGCAGCCCACGTTCGCACCTTGTCATCTCCTATTTTATCTTACTAATGTGGCTGATGATATGAACAACATGCCATGCACATTATCCAAAATAGATACAATGATTTTCTTTGCCCTTCATCTATGCTTGTTATGTTGACATGGTAATCCAGTAGTGTGGTGAAGCTCCCCGCATTATGAACAATGCCAAATTATGCTATTGATATTTTGAACTTACTCTTTATTTTCTAATTTGAAATTGGATAGAATTGATAGAACAGTTATCATCTTTGTTTATACACGTGCAAAACATGTCATCTCTCTGCTTTGTTTCAGGGTGATATGCTGATGGCATGCACAAGTCTGCTGAAGGCTGTGAGACAAACCCAACATATATTGCAGCAAAAAAGGCAAAACATCTTGAAGATAGCGAGACAACCCTAAAGTCTTGTCTTGATGCAGTGTTCAAGTTACTTGAGACTAACAGTCAGACAAGGTCACAGAATTCGTTGTCTGAATCAGTTCGACTTCTTCAGTCCCAAGTTCTAGCAGAAAGGCATTCTGCAACTCAACTTCGACTTGAAGTCCTATCTCTAAGAAAGATTGCGGAGAACACCAATGAGAACCTCATCGCTAAACAGCTACACCTGGAAGCTATGACCGACATGCTAGGCCGGTCTCACAGCCTTGCTCAGCAGCTTGCGCAGCAGTTCCCCTGCAAGGCTAACTTTTCTTGAACTGTCTTGGAAGTGGTCTCGGTTCAGTATTATTTTGTTACGCTGCAATGGTGCCCAGTTTTTGTAATCTGCTTCTTCGTTGCGCTTTATGATCACTGGTGGTGAACTTCGATGCCTAGTGGATGTAATATACCTTAAATCCTTTATTGTATAGTGTAGGTTTATTCTTAGTTACTATGTCGTAATTTCTTTATTGTGTAGAGTAGGTTTGTTCTTAATTCATACTAGTTACTGCCACCATTCGCTATCTGAAAAAAATTAGATGTAGTCGACCGGGCCGAAACATTCGATAACGGGCCAGGTTTCCAGCAGGCCACAATTGGGCCGGCCCGCGTCTTTCTTGGGCCCGAATGATTGGGGCCTTCACACATTGTTCCAGGCCCAAACTTACATCGGCCTATATTTTAGTTGGGCCTTTTGTCGACCCAGCGCTTAGTTCGGCCCAGGTAACGTTGGGCCATTAACAGGCTGAATATTGTACTGGCCTGTTACGACCGAGATGAAACCACGGGCCTTTAGCAGGCCAAAATGTATGTTGGGCCTCAATTTTCACTAGTCGTCGACGGGCCTTCAGCAGGCCGAAATGTAGACCGGGTCGTTATGGGCCCAGTTAGCTCACGAGCCATTACCAGGCCGAAACATATCTCGGGTCTTAGTTGGCCCACTGATATCATGGGCCTTTAAGAGGCTGAAAGCTTAGTACATGCATAAACAGGCCGAATTACGCGATAGGCCTTTAACAGGCCCAAAGTCACATTGGGCTTAACTGTTGCCACCTTTAGCACGGGCCGTTAGTGGGCCCGATGTCCTGTCGGACCATATATGGCCCATGGGCAACACGGGCCATTCCCAGGCCGAAAGTCACACCGGGCTGAAGTGGGCCCACGTCTACATCAGGCCTCTAACAGGCCGAAAGTCACTGGGCTGTAGTTGGGCCTGAATATTCGGCAAACAATTAATGGGCCAGATCTGGCTTCGGGCCGCAAATGGGCCCAAATATTGGGCGAACAATTAACGGGCCAGATCTGGCTTCAGGCCGTAAATGGGCCCAAATATTCGGCAAACAATTTACGGGCCAGATCTGGTTTTGGGCTGTAAATGGGCCTTTATTAAGCAGGTCGTATTGGGCTGGCCCACTAGTACCTGATTAAGTTCTACGGGCCTTTGACTGGGCCGGCCTTTTTAACCTATATGGGCCTCTGTTGGGCCCAGCCATGTGTCAACATACCATAGGCATGTCTCCTCCAATGGACGGGCAACATCTATCCCACTAACGAGCTAACAGGTGTTCCCTTCGGCCAATCAGAATTTTACACGTGGAAATTTCCCATTGGATGGGGCTGTTAACGGGTTATCGGATCCAAAACCCGACCCGATAGCTTAAGGGCGTTCCGTTACGGTGGATGCCACGTGTCGGTCATCCTTGACGAAAGCACTTCTGTGATGCGCGATTTATCGTCATGGAAGTGGACACTTCTGTGATGATAATTTTGGTAATGTCATGGAACACTTCTACGACAGCACAGGTATGACTATCTTGATTCTGTCATAAATTTGTCATGGATGTACATGCATGACAGAAAACGCGACCTACTGTGACAAACACGTATCATCACAGAAGTGTATTTTTTGTAGTGATGTGATCTTCATCTAATGTCTTCGACTCCCATGCATGATGAAACTCGTGATGAGGTTTCTTCAGTTTAGCGTATGAAGGATCAATCATGGCTGCTGCCAGGGTCAGCATTGAAGGTTGAGAGGAGGACACCAGGCTTGCCTTCTGGAGATCGAAGGGATGGCCTACAATGAGACCTATCCGACGCAGGACTTCTTTGTCATTCTTAAAGCCTACAGTAACGAATTTCACTCTTTTGTCCTTGAGGAAGTTTTAAAATCCTGGCACTCAACATTGGCATAGCATATGTGGTAGAACAAGCAAACATTATGTACGCAAACCTGGATCACGGTGGGCTTCTTCCTCTCTTCGTCCTTTAGATCCTTCTCTCGTCCCAGGACTGTGGTGTACTCAACATCTAGCCCAGCGACCCACTCATCTGTTGAACTGTTGAACATGCATAGGAAGCGAGCAAGCCATGCTTTCACCGTCGCGGATCCACGTATGTAGATGACGATGAACTGATCACCGGTGATGGCTCTAACCTGGTACTCAGCGGCGACCATGGAGATTTGGGAGGCCATGGATTTTGGAGGAGGGTTAGGAGAAGTTGAACTGTTGTACCCCGCAAAAACTGGGAGCGAACTAATGTGAAAGGACGGGACGACTGGGAGCAAACTATTGTGAGGTAGAAGACGGGGACGAGTAGGGTGTGCGAATGGCGTGGGGTTGCTGGCTTGCCCGGTGGATAAACGGCTGCAAGCCCCCAAAGAATTCTCGAGAACTATGCGAGACCCATTAGATGTCATGTCTACTAGACACATATCATAGGCCTGACGGTATAGCTTCTGCCTGTTCGCATGCCATGCCAGCGCGTGGATGTAAGTTCACTTAATTCCATCAACTGTCGCGCCTCCCACGACCTTCGCCTCCCTCGCACAGTCGCGCCCTTTGAGACTTTGACTGGCTAAAAATGAGCAAAAAAAATTTGCCTACTCCGCATGCATGATACTCCCTCTGGTCCTTTTTACTCCCATCAACCGTTTGCAAAGTGTTTGACCAAATATATACTTTTTTAAACACCACCTTATATTAATTAACCAGCCACACCAATACACTCATTCGATACAATATTCATCACAAAGGGCGGTACGTTATTTACAAGAATACCATCTAATCTATTGTCAAAGCTATACTTAGCAATTAAGTGTGCCACCTTATTGGCCGAACGGCTAATCTTTAACAATTGAAGAGTGTTGATCAACTTAGAGATGCTCAACGCTTTCATCTTCAGGTCACGCATAGCAGACCTGTCATAGTCCCCCGATGCAAGAGACGCTACCACAAAAGCGCAATCAGTCTCTAAAATTACAGGATTATGAAGAGAAATAGCTATGTAGAGACCGACAATGCAAGCCCTAAGCTCCGTTTCCTCCATGATTTGACAGGCATCAATGAAATCCCACGACCAAATTTATACTAAAAATTTCAATATCTATAATACTGATTATAATGAGTATAAGAACTACGTTTTATAATGAGTGTAAAAATATTGATTTGACATTGTGAATGTTGATACTCCCTCCGTCTAGGTGAGTAAGTCAACTTAGGTTGTGCATCGTTACCAAGGAGGAGGGGAAAATGAGAGACATTAATGTTTATTTGCTAATTAAATAGTATTGCATGCAATGAACTAACCACTGCATGTCATGTTTGATAGTCTCAGGTCATTAAAAGCATGCACACCCTCATCTCTTATTGGTTGATATGTTAAGAAACAAGAAACGAGGTAGAAGTTAATGCACCGCGCCTACGTGTTTTGGGATTATTTGGTTTTCGTAAGATGACTTACACACCTAGCTATTAGAGTACCACTACCTCCCTTCTAGTTTAAAGGGCTCGACTCAAAAATTTCACCTACTCTTAGCAAGATAGTAGAGGCGGTGGAATAGTTTTTGAAGTCTGCAAAAGTACTCAACTAATGTTGTCGTTCTTCACAAAAAAATGTGTTTATCAATGCATGCATGAACACTAGTTAGTCTAACCCCCCTCTCTTCTTTAATTCTTTGCCACATCAGCATTTTTGCTATTCCCGTGTACCAGCTAAGATACCACCATGATGGCCAGCCTTAATCATCACATGCAATAATTTAGTTTACCTTGAAATATGAACATGTGTGGGGCGTGTATGTTTTTAATGACTTGAGACTATACCTAGCCCGGCATGCAAGATGACTTATTATGCACCGTTCCCCATACCTGCAGGAAGCCCATTCGTCTCCAAATCTTTTCCTCTCCATGTGTGGAAACAATATGCCTGCTCAACTCTCCTTCTCCCTCCGGCGGTCCCACCACTCCACCCCGTGTGAAAAAATTTGCATGCATGACTCTCCTCACCCCACGCTTGTCCAATCCGTTGTGACCAGCAATATTTCCACCCCTTCGCTCCCCCGTAATTTACTCCAACAAATATGCCCACGTAGCTTTTACTTAACTTCAGGTGCATTGGGTCACTGACATACGGGCCCAGCAGTGTACTGGCCCACATGTCAGTGATGCAACTGGACCCGCAGTTAAGTCAGTGCAGCTCAGTCCATATCTTACGTAGGTGTGCCATTGCTCGCTATAAATATTGCGCCTCCCACGACATCGCTATCTCCTCCCCCTCACGTTCACGTTCATCGCTATCTCCTCCCCCTCCCTCTCACATCGACCACCATGGCATCTCCCCTCCCAAGACCTAGGAGCCCCTCGCTGCACCGCGTGGACGGTCACGTGTCGCCTTTCCGTTCCTCGCCACCACTAGTCGAGGAGGACACGTCGGTGTTCCGCTCCTTGCCACTACGCGATGCGTCGCCGTTCTGTTCCTCGCTGCCACTAGTCGAGGAGGACGCGTCGGAGTTCCGCTCCTCGCCGCGACGCGACGGGTCGCTGTTCCGTTCCTCGCCGCCACTAGTCGAGGAGGACGCGTCGGTGTTCCTCTCCTCGCCGCGACGCGTCGAGGTGGACGCATGGGCATTCTCAATCTCGCCGGCACGCATGTCGGAGGACGCGATGGCTCCCTGCTACGAGGAGAACACCGCGCCGCCCGCCGAGGCCCCCAGCCTTGAGGAGCTTTGGAAAGAAATGGATGTCGCCTTGTCGGAGGATTTGCCTCCAGCAGAGCGTGCCAAAATAGAGGCGGAGAAGAAGGCCAAGGAAGAGAAGCGCACTACGCAACAAGCTTTCTGGGAGATCTATGTCGCGTCCGAGAGAGTCAAGCAATTGGTTCTTTGGCAGAAGGCTCGTGCGAGGGCCGTGAGGGTGGCGGAGGACGCCCGTGCCGATGCTCTGGGTGCAATCGGGCCCAAGCGCCTCATCTACGCTTGGCGGTACATGGACCGGGTGCACGCTTCCAGCCAGGAGGAGTACCTGTTGGCGCCAGATCACCACACCGGTGAGATCGCGCTTGCCCGCCGGCAAGCCGCCAATCATCACCTCACGAGTTGCGAGGCTGAGGATGAGGCGTTGTGTCGGTGCACTGGGAAACTTCCGCGCACCAGGGCACTTGTGGCGCGCCGCAAGCGCTCCTGCAAACGCCGTGACTTTTAGGAGGAGTATAATTTTTGTTTCGTAAGGCGATCTCATTAGTTTTGGGACGCAAATGATAAATCCCGAACTTTCAGGAATTTTTAGCGTCCTTAATTAAGTATGTAAAAGGGAAAGTTTGGAAACGTTGTGTATTATTACGCATTTTGCAAGTACGTGCATATAGCACAAACTTTACTATATACTGTCGGACTACACGTCTCTCTCGATATATGCTTGCAGACTGTGCTACTCCCTCCGTCCAGGTCAATAAGTCATCTTTGGTTGTGCACGGTGACCAAGAAGGAGGGAAGACTTGTACACCTAGATGGAGGGAGTACTACTATTACTTATGTACGTGCAAATGCACGTTTAAACATTACGATGTGGTTTTTCTAAAAGTGGAAAACAACACTAGTCAAGCTTGTGAAACGATTCAATGCAAAACAAATGCAAAAATGCTCGTTTGATTGTTTACTTTTAGCTTCCTTCTCTGTGGTTATTTCTCTGTGCACCGTGACCAAGGAGGAGGAGAAAACGAGAAACGTTAATGTTTATTTGCTAATTAATAGTATTGCATGCAATGAACTAACCACTTCATGTCGTGTTTGATATCTCAAGTCATTAAAAGCATGCACACTCTTTATCTCTTATTGGTTGATATGTCAAGAAACAATAAACGAGGTAGAAGTTAATGCACCACGCCTAAGTGTTTTCGGATTATTTGGTTTTTGTAAGATGACATACACACCTAGATGCACCGTGCCTAAGTGTTTTGAGTAACATTTTATCAATTCAATCTTTGGTCAAAATTTAGCACAAATTACAATGGTGAGGAATAAACCAGGACGGAGTGGTAGTTTAGAAGCCCAAATAAATGAGTGAGGCGCCTTATTGTTGCTCTCCACTATGACTAGTCTTGTGGGAAAAGCTGGGGAAGCCGCCTAAAGAACTGGCCCTAGGAGTAGTAGCTAGGGATCGAGCATGGGAGATGAACCGGAGAAAGTAAATGCAGAGAGATGAAATGCAAAAAAGACAGAGGGATGTGAAGGTTGCTTGTCCGTTTATTTTACCAGCCATTTATTACTGGGAGTGGTCGGGTTTTGTGATATGACGGCTTTACTGCCGCGCCACGAGCGGGGTGAGAGGTGAGACTCCCGTGCAACGCCACCCTCTACACTTGTACTACATCGGTCGTGGCTTATTAGTCCCCCATTGAATTTGACTGAAGATTTAACTGACAAAATGTTAGTGCATGTAAACAAAAACTATATCGTTGGATTCGTATTTGAACATAGTTTTGAATGATATAATTTTAGGTGACATGCATCAGTATTTATCAAACTATATATAATTTTAGTTCAATTTTTGGTCATACTAATCTATAGTAGTAAGGTGCCCGTGCGTTACACCAAAGAGTGAAATGCATTGATCGGGGAGTTGTTTATTTTGACAAAGGATGTGTGGGTCATCTCATGTGTAACGGGTATCGATAGGTTTCTTCAGATATTATCTCATCTCTAGAGCTCACAAACATCCGGGTGAAATAGATAAAAAAGGTAACTTTTGCAAACAAAAGCGTTCAACTGTTCAACATGCATCCAAAACTTGTGAAGAAATAACACTTATTGTGCTTTGCAAGAAATGATCTTTAAGAATTAGTTTTTGAGTATCGATTGTTATACATGTTGGCTACAGATGACATGGCACTTTCTTATAGTCAACAGTTGGCTATACTATTAAGTAATATTAACCATGCCCTTATACACCTAGACAGAGGGATTAAATCAGGATGACTTGGAAGGGGGCAGAGGAGATGTAAGAAATGGTTCATCGTAAGTCTTTCACCAGTACTTTAGTAAAAATTCATACATGGAAGATTCTAGACTAAACCATAAACGGATACACTTTTATTCATGCGTGATACTACAATAGAGCAAGATCCTGCATGGAAGTCTCCACATGCTTAGACAGCGGATTACATTGAGCGAAGACTAATGATCAACATTTAACTTTATACTGCGTATTTTTTAGAAGAACAGGGAGGCTCCTCCCCGGTTCCATTATCAAATGAAACCCAAAGTGTCTTACATCATCTCACTGAGAGGAGCAGTTCAAAGGAAGGACTGCGGTGAAAGCCACTCATGTTTAATGACAAGCTTACAGAATCAAAAGCGGCAAAGACACGGGCCATAAGCGCCCACACACACACTACATGTTTTCTAAGTGCACTTGATAATGCGTATGTCCAGGTGAACCTCCTTGGAGTCCCCGTGCACCGAGTCGGCGGGTAAAGGATAGAACGGATGCCATGGGTTTTCCATGTCCACATTGGCGGGATAGTCCCAGCTCCTCAGATTCCAAGTCTGTCTGATGAGGCCGGTTTCGCCGCCCACGTGACCCGAAGGGGTAGTAACATTGACCTTGCACCCGCACATCTGCCTCGTGTCAGTGTCAGCATCAGCGGCGACGCCCCTGACGCATGCTACAAAGACGGGGCGGCGGCCTGCGCAGGCCTTGCTGGTGCCCACGATCAAGAGGAAGACGCTACCGTCCTCCTCCGAGACTAGCAGGCGGCGGTGATCCTCCAGCGACTCCGGCATTGTGAACCGGTAGCACGTGTCATACTTGATGTTCTCCGCCAAGGGCCAGCAGTGACCGCTACACGCATCCGTGAGGTAATGCACCATGTCCGCCGGCGAGCCACAAAACGGCATCGGGCACTCATTGCAATGGACGAAGGGCTCCTTGGAGGCATTGACCAGGTCGTCCATGAAACGGGAGTGGTTGTAGGGGACGTTGCGCCAGTTGAATATGTGAGCAAGTTACTACGAGATTTGATCCGAATAAGCACAAAATAAATCATGACGGCTATAACAGAGATGAAACTAATCATGTGGACTAGCATAGTAGTAGGATACCGAGTAGAAACATGAATTCTACCACGATTTCGAACAGGAAGGACAGAAACACATACGGCGCAACGGGAGCAGCACCATTGGTGTTGAGGTTGTCGCCCATGTCGTTGAGGAAGAGGTTGCTGAGGTTGGGGAAGAAGTCGTCGTCGGTGAAGTCGTGGCTGCCAGCAGTCGCGAGAGTGCGCTCCCCAGATTTCAACAGTGCCCGCCGAATGGAGCGCAGGAGGGAGTGGCTGTAGGGGACGTTGCGGCCGCCGAAAGAAGCGCAGGAGTAGCATAAGAAGCAGTAGATGGTGTCCTTACTAGTACTCTCTAGTCTCTATCTATCTATATCTATATATATCTACTCTTATAGAAAACCAGGTTGGTGATGATGGTTTGCCTGCCATCTTGTAATATAGACCGTCTGATCTATATCTGACGGATATAAAGCCAACTATGACAATTTTACAAAAGATACCCGCACCTCTCTCCACATTTACAGATAAGGCCTTACCTCGTGCTCCTCCCTATGTCTCTATCTCTACAAGTACTTTTTTTTTCAACGAATCGAATAGTGTTGCGCCCTCCGCTGCATGCCCAGCTGAACACGCCTCCTTGCCTCCATCATCACCAACTAAGTCTTTTATAGGAGTAGGAGTAGAGAAAAAACAGAGTTGGTGATGATGGTGTGCCGTGCAATGCACGGGCATCCTGCTATTTTTTGCATATAAGTCCAAACACCACGTAGACATGGTCTTTGAGCACGGTTCGTAGTCGTTCCACGATCGTGCATCGAAGTTTGTAACTATTTTAGATTAGAATATACTACTCCTCCGGTGCTAGTAGTAGAGCAGAGTCCTACTCTACTACTCTACTCTAGCAAGCTAGGGCATAGTATTGTAGTAGGTACTATAGGGAGTACCAGTACTGTGATCACTCAAGCAAGTTGTAGTCATCATCACATGTGGAGTGTTGTAGTCATCATCACATGTCCACTTCCCGCAGCACATATTCGCTTCTCCATCTTTGTCCGCACATAATCTCGTCCAAGCTTCAATCCCCGCTAAGGCGCCTCCCCCCTCGTCCAAAACCCAAGCACTAACAATGGCAGAACCGAGCAGCGTCCGCCGAAAGACTGGCTGGAATTCGCTCCCCGCAGAGGTAATCAAGCTCATTGTTTCGCATGTGGACAATCTCAGTACCATGCCGCTTGCCGCGTGCTCGTCGGGGCTGTATCGTTTACTCAAAGCCCTCAGGCCGGAGCTTTTTAAGCCAGCTCCTTGATTGCTGATGCCACCTAGTCTTCAGAAACGGTGTATCATGCAGCATAACGATCGTAGGGTGGCGAGCATCAACCCCCTTCACTGCGATCCGATCCCCGTCAGCCTCAGCTACATTAACGGTATGTACTGGGTCAGCATGAACACGTCTTGGATGGTGCTGGTCGAAGGTCGTGGCAGCTGGATGCTCGTGGAGGTCTACACCCGGCAATTGATCCCCCTTCCTTCGATTAACACTGCACTGCTTTGGCACCGCGGCCCAGAATACTCGGAATCTTACAGTAGCCAACATGATACCAAATTTGATTTGCTCAAGGTTGTAATTTGCCAAGTGCCCACAAGATCTGGGAATTATAAAGATTTCAGGCTAATTGCGTTCTTCAACCGCGGTCTCGCCTATCTGACAGGTCACTACGGTAAGTGGATAAATCTGCACGTCCATCGCAGGATCATACATCCTCCATGGTTCTCTGATGCCATTGAACACAAGGGCTTCATTTATGCTGTCGACTCCTTCTATGGTTGGACGTATTACTGGCCTACTCCAGTCATCGCTACAAACGGCTGTTACAGCAGTATGTCACTTTCCTATGATATCATGATGGCTTGCTTATATTACTGTCAACATTTACTGAAAAAATATTCATGCTCATAACATGCTATTCTTAAGATTGACTAAATCAAGAGCCCTTTTTTATTTGACTCCAACTTGATATGATGTTGTAGGCTGCCTGGTGTCCCTACCCTTCCTAATCCCAGAACCTTTCAAAGAAAAGCGGCATGGCAGTTGCAGGTGGTTCCTGGCTCGATCAGACGACGGCGAAAGATTGATGATCGCTCGCACGTACCAGACGTGTTGTTTCGTGGAATACAATCACAGTCACTGCAAGGTCTTTGAGCAGGATCCCAGCTTCTCTGGGCCTTCATGAATTTTTGACTAGAGGCTGGTAAGTAGCCTTGGCACACGCTCTCTGTTTGTCGGACTGAATTATCCGATTAACCAAGAGATAACCGACGGCAAGGATCATGATGGCAGCGTGGTTTCGTTCATCAGGCAAAACTGTGTGTACACAGCGTACCAGGCGTCTCTGCATGCACCATAGCCTGATATGTGCCGCCACGCTCTGCAGCCCAAAGTAGGAGAGAGGGTCGCAAGTATCAGACTTCAACCTGCTGGCTGGAGTTTCCCCCATCAGGCACCCATCTGGTTCAAGCCGTCAGCCAATCTCCACAACTTAATAAATCGTAACGTCTAACTGAGCCAATTAGTTAGATGCGTACACTTGGTGTAGTAGGATCTTTATTTAGTTTGATGCATACACTTGTTCTTTTTTGGTAGCCCTTTTGTAATGATGGCTGATGTTTGGTTTGGAAGAGAGAGTTGCGTCTTCACTCTTCTGGCCTGCTTACTGCTTTTGTTGCACTCCCAGCCCTGGTTGCTGCTGCTGCTGTTTTCAATGTACAATCAGTAGTATATTTCGTCTGTTGGTTGAATATAAATGTGTTTTTAGAACGACAAACACAATGTTTTGGAAGTCGTTGCACGGTTCGATCCTTTAGTGCCCTGTACCGTACATAGCTCATCCTATTTTTCATACAGAACACATTTTCCACTTGTTGATAACATGCAGCCCACTGATGAAGGCCCAATAGAGAAGCCCATAATTAACTGGAAGGGACACTCTCACATGAATCCAGCCCAGGTACATGCTCATGGTCCCCCTAACCATAAATAAGTAAATAAATAAATAAAGCTAAATGCTCATGCACCAGTTCTTTGGGAAAATAGGTAGCCCATTATTTCTTTTTGAAGAATACCCAAGCTAGGCCTATTTGTTTTCTCCGAATTACTGGGCTGCAAATCTTTCAAGACGAGCAAATGGGATATTAGTTTTTTTTGAATTTTGTTCTTCACTGATATCTTTTACGTATTTCATTGGATTTAACATGACATAGTACTAACTTATTTTTAAATTTGTTTTATTATGGCTATTAATTTTTGGATTAAGAATATTTCGTTCCCTAGCAAAAATTTCCCACATATTTAGTTAATTTTTTGACCCTGGTACTGACCAGAAAATGGCCGGCAATTCTACAAATGGAAAAAGGGCTGCAATAAATTCCATATGAATTAGAAAATGAGTAAAAATTATAAAAATAATAGCAAATGGGCTGTACACGCCACAGATTTCAAGGCTGACTTGTTTACGCAAGGCTTTTGTCAGTGAACACATGATTCTAGCCGCCGTGCTTCTTCAATCTCTAATCTTCCTGCTCCAGCCGCCTAAACTAGCGCCGACGGGACTGCCTGCCCCCTCCTCTTGTTGCCTGCTGTGATGCCGCGCTGGCTTCCTCGGCCCACCCTACTCCCTTCGCTGGCCTGGCCGCACGCAATCAACTGCCTCCTTATTACGCGAAAAAAAATGATTCCTCCCACTGACATCTGGGGCGCACCGGTTGGGAGGCTGACCTGTGGGCCTACTATGTTGACGCGTACGCAGGGCTTGTCAACTTAGTCAACAAACGATTCTAGCAGCAGTAACCGTTGGATTTGAATCGAACGGTCCTGCTGCTTCTTCAATCGAACGGTCCCGACGCTAGTCTCACCCACACCCCCTGTTATTCTGCGGCGAAGGCAGCCTCACACCGCAGTGAACCAGTGAACCCTCATACTCCTCTACGCATGGGCATCCACTGCTGCGTCTTCCCCGGCTCCGCGTTGTCCCCTTCCTAGGCCTCGCCGTTGTCCACCCCCCTAGTTCTCTCGGCGTGGCGTGGTCAACGTGGTCAAGGAATAGCTTCCATCGGACGTGGACTGTACGTGGAGAGGCTGACAGCTGGGTCCACGGCCGCAGCAAGGAAGTGCCTCCTTATTACGAGCAAAATAATTATTCCTCCACCTGACAGCGGGGACCCATCGGATGGGCCACCATATTTAGCGAAAAAAACGTTTCCCCCCTAACTGCTGGGACCCACCAGCTACACCTTCGCCCGCAAGGAAGTGCGTCCAGGCAAAAAAACGATTCACCCCCCTGACTGCTGGGACCCACCAGCTACATCTTCACACGCAAGGAAGTGCGTCCGGGCAAAAAAAATGATCCGCCCCCCTGATTGCTGGGACCCACCAGCTACATCTTTGCATGCAAAGGAAGTGCGTCCGGGCAAAAAAAACAATTCGCCCCTCTCACTGCTGGGACCCACCAGCTACATTTTCGCACGCAAGGAACTGCCTGACAGTCGGGACCCACCTGGTCGAAGCGTACGTAGTGTTGTCATTCTGGTCGCGAACTTGTACGTACATATATACTGGTCGATGTAGAGGCACGCACGTGTCATAGTAGAGGCACGTACGTGTCGTAGTAGAGGCGCACACGTAGCATGTACACGTACGTACAACGGCCCGGGTGCAAGAAAGAAAATACGGCCACGTATGTGTACATACGGGCGGGGTCTCGAACGCCTAGACACGCATACGTACGGCGAGGGCTCGTGTTCATGGGGAGGCAACAGAATGCGTCGTGTTCATGGGGAGGCAACAGAATGCGTCGTGTTCATGGGGAGGCACCGGAATGCGTCATGTTCATCGGGAGGCAATGGAATGCGTGGGAGCAGAACGGAGGAAACAGACCTCCTATGGTCGAAACAGGGGTCCTGTTGATCGGGAGGGGTGTGGCGTACCGCAAAACAGAAAAAACGGACCTCCTATGGTCGAAACGGGGGTCCTGTTGATCAGGAGGGGTGTGGCGTACCGCAAAACGGACGAAACAGACTTGTGTTGGAGCGCTACGGTCGAAACGGGGGTCCTGTTCATCGGGAGGGGTGTCGC
>NC_057807.1:433936012-433949975 GCF_018294505.1 Triticum aestivum | reverse complement strand
CGTTTAAACACAAAAATCTTTTATAAGACGTAGAAACTTCTTTGGGTTATCAAACTAAAATATGGATATGTTAACCTGGGTTCTATAAAAACCGAAAAACTGAGTTTATGTAGTGGTTTTTCCATACCAGTTTTGCACCTGAGCTCATGCCGCTGACTATAAACTTCAGCAAGACCCGCGACCGTGTGTTGTCCCTTGCGCGAGCGGCATGACCTGCTCAATGCCCATGGTGACAACTGCGACATCATCTATTTGACACCGTGGGCGGCGGTGTGATGTCTTCGGCGCGACCGGCGTGACCTCTCGGCACCCATGGCGGCGACGGCTGCGGCACCATGGACAACGACAGGTTGTCCTTGTGCAACGCCGCTCTTTAGCGTCCATGGCGACGGGTGCGACACCATCGACGACGACATGTTGTTCTCGACGCGAGCAGCGGCCTCCTCAACGCCTATGGCGACGGCTACGACATCGACTACGACATGGTGCTCCCGACGCAAGCAACGGGACCTCCTCAGCGTGGTGACGGGTGCGACACGCGCGCGCCGAAGCTCCATTTTACTCTGGATAATAGTCTCCCAGCTGAGACCATTGGCACGGTGCTCAGACGGCCCAGCGTAGGTGCCCTGCCATTGTCATTGTGAAGTGCGAGCGGCAGGATGAGTACGGATACTACTTCGGCCTTCCGGGTGACCAACATAGCATGTAAGAAGCTCAAATCCAACATCCACGGAATAATACTCGTGCGATTAAGCTCATGTTGCTTCCCGAACAAAGAACTACCTACATAATCATATTCTAATTTTCCTCGATCCTCAAACAAGAATGTATATATTTATCTCAACGAAAAAAGTAAATAAAACCGGTTTTCCTAAAAATCTTTCAAAAACTCGTTTTCCGCTGGCATCTAATTCTCCACATCCAAACAAACAAAGGAGGCCATTACGGTCGTAGGCAGTTGGCGTTTGAGGAATAGTACCTCAGTCGCGGTCGTAGGCTGTTGGCGCTCGATGAACGTGACCCTGTGGATGTTGTTTCGCGGTATGCCATACCCCAGCTGGTTGGGGGTCGGTGAACATGACCTCGTTGATGCCATCCCACCACAGCCGGCTGGCGCTAGATGAATAGAACCTCACCGCCTCCATGCCCCGCGAGAGAGGAGAGGGAGAGCGAGGGAGGGGAGTGACCAAGGGGTTCGACCCAGTCGCTTTAGACATAGGTCGTTAACGCCGCGTAGTCACCGTTGTCGGCACATGAGGGATTAGTCATGTTAAAACGTGCTCAGAAAATAGCTAAGCATTTTTTATTGTTGCCAGAAATCCGATTCGGCGCAAAATACCACGAATCGTAAAATTATGCTAATCGTGACATGAATGTGACGGTTGTGTGCATTTTACTTCAAAAAATGCGACGAGACCGCGTCGTACGGTGACGGGACGGCGGGGGGCGGAGCAACCGAGAGAGACGGAGAACCTGGCAGCAGCCTCGCGGAGCCGCAAACGAACGAATGGTCGCCACTCGCGGAGCCGCTCCGC
The DNA here is from genome assembly GCF_018294505.1 of Triticum aestivum. Classification (NCBI taxonomy): domain Eukaryota; kingdom Viridiplantae; phylum Streptophyta; class Magnoliopsida; order Poales; family Poaceae; genus Triticum; species Triticum aestivum. The sequence goes on along the minus strand of NC_057807.1, from coordinate 433,948,440 downwards.
GCGTCGGACAAACAGCCTCCCACACATCCCACGCCATCCCCCCATCCACCGTCGGCTCCTCCCCATCCGACGGCGCCGCGCACGCGCACGCCCCCACACGCCACCCTCGTGCGCCCTACGCCCTTCCAGAATCCTCCCGACGCCCCGCTCTCGTCGTCGTCTCCCCCCTCGACCCTAAACCCACCCTCCACCATTCTATCCCAAGTATAAACCCTAGCCCAGCCCCTTATCCTTTCGTCTCCCCCTCCCAGACACCGCGCCGGAACCCAAACCATCCATCCGAACGACCAACCACCAGCGAGCGCCGCGACAAGACCCCGCCCCTCGACGCCGTCTGCCTCTCCCATGGCGCCCGCGCTGAGCAGGACCCTGGGCCCGTCGTCGGTGGCGGCGCTGCGGCCGAGCCCGTCGCGGGGGCTGCCGCGGGCCGCTCTCGCGCCGCAGGGGAGGAGGCCCGCCGGCGCCAGAGGGGTCAGGTGGGAGGCCGGGAGGGGCCGGCTGGTCGGCGCGAGGTGCGCCTCCGCCGTCGCCGAGAAGGCCGCCGGCGAGGAGGAGGAGGCCGCCGGGGAGGAGTTCGAGTACCAGGCCGAGGTGGGTGGAGGGGCTCTAGTCCTTGTGTAACATCTGGTTGGATTTTAGATCCCGGAGCATTTGATTTAGGAGGCGAGACGACGAGTCGGTTCTGGATTGCTGCGCTCTGTAGTGCTTCATTTATTTACAGGATATAATATAATGATATTGACTGAGAGTCTGTTGCCAATTCGTTTGTGAGTAGGTAGGTTTTGACAGTTCCAGGATTGGATGTTTATGCAGTTTCTCTTTCTGTCCTGCAGGTTAGCCGCCTGATGGATTTGATTGTTCACAGCCTCTACAGCCACAAGGAAGTGTTCCTTCGGGAGCTTGTGAGGTCAGTCTTCTGCTCATCAAGATGTATGATAACTGAACCATTATTAGAATCTCTGCTGACTATCTGACCTGGACAATTTTTTGTTTTCACCCAGTAATGCGAGTGATGCCTTGGATAAGCTGAGATTTCTCAGTGTAACTGATCCATCCGTGCTGGCTGATGGTGGTGACATGGAAATAAGGATTAAACCTGACCCTGATGCTGGCACAATAACTATCACGTATGTTCTTCTCTATGAGCTTAGCAGTTCAATCATCAATTCTGATAGAAGTCACAACTCAGTCTCAGACCTATTGTTTTGGATTTTACAGTGATAGTGGCATTGGGATGACAAAGGATGAGCTCAAGGACTGCCTTGGAACTATCGCACAAAGTGGTACCTCCAAATTTTTGAAGGCTCTGAAGGTGCACCTCCTTCCCCATCTAGCTTCATCAGTTTGTGTTCTATGATGACCTTTTTCTTCATTGTTGATGTTGATGTCAATTTGCTTTCTCTTTTTTTCAGGAGAACAAGGAGCTTGGTGCAGATAATGGACTTATTGGTCAATTTGGTGTTGGATTTTATTCGGCTTTTCTTGTTGCAGAGAAGGTACGGACGGAATATCTATTGGATGGATGTTGCTGCATGTTTTGAGGAACAATTTCAAATTATTCGTACATCTGTTTTGCAAGCCAAAAGTAGTTTCAAACTTGTGGTTACTTGTTGCCTTGCAGGTTGTGGTGTCCACTAAGAGTCCCAAGACAGATAAGCAGTATATATGGGAAGCTGAGGCTAACAGTAGCTCATACGTTATCAGGGAAGAGACTGATCCTGAGAAAATGCTGACACGTGGAACACAGATTACTCTCTTTTTAAGAGTAAGATAAGAAGCTTATACTGATATTCTGTACAACCTTTTTAAGAGTAAGATAAGTCCTAACATGACTCTTAACTATACTTTTGTTCCTTTAGGAGGATGATAAGTATGAATTTGCTGACCCTACGAGGATTCAAGGTCTAGTTAAGAACTACTCGCAGTTTGTTTCGTTCCCCATTTTTACATGGCAGGAGAAATCTAGAACAGTTGAGGTAGGATTTTGAGTATGCTCTGCTTTAAAGTTTAAACCTCCAGTCATACTAAGTTTCGTTGGAATTGATATTTATTTCTTCTCTTCTGTGCACTTGTTACATCCTCTAAATAGGTTGAAGAAGAGGAGTCAAAAGAAGCCGAAGAGACAGCAGAGGTTAGCTTTATGTGCATTTGGTTGTCACTGATCAAACTAATCCATATTGTATATAAAAATAATCCCTCCTCTTTTGTAGGGTGAGAAGGAGAAGAAGAAGAAAACTATCACTGAGAAGTACTGGGATTGGGAATTGGCAAATGAAACAAAGCCAATATGGGTATGTTGGCACCCAAATTATTTGTTTCCATATCCTTATCGTTGGTACCTGCAGTGTAACTGTCATGTGAAACATGTCTTTACTTTAGTACTCCCTCCGTCCCAAAATTCTTGTCTTACATTTGTCTAGATACGGATGTATCTAATACTAAAACGTGACTTGATACATCCGTATCTAGACAAATCTAAGACAAGAATTTCGGGACGGAGGGAGTAGTTTGGTTTTTTGTTGGATATATATTGAAGAAACAGAAGCTGAAATGAATTTTCTTGTCATGTAGATGAGAAATCCAAAGGAAGTTGAGGAAACCGAGTACAATGAATTTTACAAGAAGGCATTCAATGAGTTTTTGGATCCTCTAGCTCATGCACACTTTACAACAGAGGTGCGAACACTTCCGAAACTAAACGTCTGTTATGTTAATGCACACCAAAAATTGACTTTTGTTGCAAACAGGGTGAGGTGGAATTTAGGAGTGTTCTCTACATCCCAGGAATGGCACCACTTAGCAATGAGGAGATAATGAACCCTAAGACCAAAAATATTAGGTTGTATGTCAAGAGGGTTTTCATTTCTGATGACTTTGATGGCGAGCTGGTATGTTGCCACAATTTTTTTATTCTGTTATTAGAGTTAGAAGCTACTGTACTTCTTTGGTTACTATGTTAACAATGTTGTAATGGGCCGCTGAACTTTAGTGTTATCTCTGCAGTTCCCCAGGTACTTGAGCTTTGTCAAAGGTGTTGTTGACTCGAATGATCTCCCTCTGAATGTTTCTCGTGAGATTCTTCAAGAAAGTCGTATTGTAAGTTACTGGAAAGCATTTGTGACTTAATCTGCAGTTGTTTACTTTAGTATGTGGTTCTTGGAACTAATTATCACCATCCATATGTTTCAGGTCAGGATCATGCGCAAGAGACTTGTTAGGAAGACTTTTGATATGATTCAGGATATTGCTGACAAGGATAACAAGGAGGTAAGAGTTAACATCCTCTTATTCCCAAGCTGTCATTTCATCGGGCTTGTCTTGAAGCTTGACGCGCTTCGTGCAGGACTACAAGAAATTTTGGGAGAGCTTTGGCAAATTTATGAAACTTGGTTGCATCGAGGACTCAGGGAACCAGAAGCGCCTTGCTCCTTTGCTGCGGTTTTATTCCTCCAAAAATGAAACGGATTTGATAAGTCTGGATCAGTATGTGGAGAATATGCCCGAGACCCAGAAGGCAATCTATTATATTGCTACAGATAGTCTTCAGAGTGCAAAGACCGCTCCTTTCTTGGAAAAGCTGCTTCAGAAAGATATTGAAGTATGTGCTTATCTTGTTGATCATAGAATTGATTTTCTGTTGTGCTACAGTTGGCTTAAGCTGTCACTATTTCATTTTTTTAGGTTCTCTACCTTATTGAGCCGATTGATGAGGTAGCTATTCAGAATCTGCAGACGTACAAAGAGAAAAAGTTTGTTGATATCAGCAAGGAAGACCTAGAATTGGGTAAGTGAATTTGAATTGTCATGTGATTGGTTATAAGCAGTTTCTGCATGACAATAACATATATTGGCTGTTGCAGGCGATGAGGATGAGGACAAGGAAGAAACCAAGCAGGAATACACTCTTCTTTGTGACTGGATAAAGCAGCAGCTGGGTGACAAAGTTGCCAAGGTCCAAATTTCGAAGCGACTCAGCTCTTCACCATGTGTTCTTGTATCTGGCAAGTTTGGTTGGTCGGCTAACATGGAAAGGTAGCTGGATGGTTCAATCACTTACCCAATTTGGTAAACTAAGCGTGCAGTTGTTGTCCTAACACACCTCTTCAACTTGATATGATAGGCTTATGAAAGCACAGACGCTTGGTGACACATCAAGCTTGGAGTTCATGAGAGGAAGAAGAATTTTTGAAATCAACCCCGACCACCCTATTGTCAAGGACTTGAGTGTAAGATACCCGCAATCTTTTCTTGCATATCATACCTATTTGTTGTTGTTCAATCACTAATGTATACTTCGTGAATAATAGGCTGCTTGCAAGAACGAGCCAGAGAGCACCGAAGCCAAGAGGGCAGTTGAGTTGCTGTACGAGACTGCCCTGATCTCCAGTGGATATACTGTAAGTACAAGATACCTATATGCTCTCGTTCATGGTCAATTATGATACATATCGCTCGTGGCCTAATGATTGTTGCTTTGTCTAGCCTGAGAGTCCAGCGGAGTTGGGGGGCAAGATCTACGAGATGATGACCATCGCGCTTGGCGGGAGATGGGGTAGATCCGGCACCGACGAGGCTGAGACCAATGCCGACGTCGACTCTTCGGAAGGTGTTGTAACGGAGGTCGTTGAGCCGTCCGAAGTCAGGACTGAGAACGAGAATGACCCATGGAGAGATTAGTTAGTTATGTAGGCATCCATTTTTTAAAAAAGAAATACCCTGGAGGTGGATGAGCAAAAAATAGAAGTATCACTGGAGCCAGAGTGATGATGACATCGAGCGATGGACTGTCTTTGTAAGAACACTGAGCTCCAGAATCTTTTGTTATCTCCCAAGGCTAAATTTTGTATTGGACTTTTTTGACGGCCGTGAAATTAATTTGTCTTTATTACTGTACTATATACGTATGTTTCATGCATTTTACCTGCCTACTCTTTTTTGTTTCCGGAAACTTGTATCAATGATGCGTAGTGTATACAAAAACTGTCATGGCTATTCTCTATCTTGTGTCAATTGTCATGGCTTCGTTCTTCGTGAACTCCAGTTTGTACTGCACGGGAGCCTACTTGTGTGCGCTGGGCGTCTTTTTCTCCGAGGAGCTCGGGAGCACCAGGGGTATTTGTTGTACGTGCGCGCTAGCACTCCTGTGGATTGTTAACAAATTTTCTGAACAATTGCCATGAAATACTGACTGTGATCACTTGCAACCCCTTCATGTTACGGACAACAAACATGACAGAAGTGACACAGTTCATAACAGACAAACAAAGATGATGCTAAAGCTGAGTAGGACAGCCCGGTTCTATCATGACAGAAGTGACACAGTTCATAACAGACAAACAAAGATGATGCTAAAGCTGAGTAGGACAGCCCGGTTCTATCATATACTCCCATCCGTTCCTAGATATTTTTCTTTCTCGATAATCCATTTGAACACTCTCACACACAACCAACAAATGACTAAATACGAAGCAAAATAAGTAAATCTACACTCTAAAATATGTTATATACATCCGTATGTGGTAATCCATTTAGACACACAATCAAAATATTATAGATGATCAGGCGCTCGGGCACAAAAGCACTCTGTTCACTTACACAAGGATATCCCCCGGTATTGAAAGGTGGATTGGGGATTACACATCTTATTGGCTGGGTACCCCCCCTCCATCCTTGTTTTGATTTCTTCCCCTCCATCTCCTGCTTTTTCACTACTTCTATCTAAAAACTGCCTCGGTAAGCCCACGTCTTATTGGCTTAGCAATAAAATCCTATTCTTTAAAACCAATAAAATCATTTTTTTTGTATGCTGTCACAGTAACAATAAAATGATAAGTAAATCATCGTGATTGAGTACACAATCTTATTAAAATTATACAAATAATGAATGCGCAGTTATTTGTTTGTCCCGTTCCAATGACCGAGTAGTAGTAAGAGTGATAGACGTATACCGCTGAAACACACAAATTAAAAAAGAAATATTCTTCCTTCGTTGATTAGAAAAATCCGAGATACTATTATTTTTCTTGAACATCAGTACAGACACAAACGCTCATATATACACGCATACACTCATCTCTATGAACGCATACACGCACATCCTATCCCTATGAGCACATTCAAGAGACTGAACCGGCATATCATCTTGAGATTTTACGAAGTCAGCGTAGGCGACTCGTATTCCAAGGAAACCGTCTCTCCCACTAAACGCACATCGCCGGAAATCCTGAAATAAATCCAGGATAAATGCGAGCACCAGAATTTGAACTCTGGTGTTTTTTTAAGGAAGATCTGAACTCTGGCGGCTGGGGATACCACTGTTCATCTAACCATCCAATCACAGATTGGTTGAAAAAAAAATCGAAGATACTAGCAGGCAACGCTACGTCTGTAACACGAGCTATCTGTACGGTACTAGTACAACGCCAGGTACACAAGGGGATCGCATCGACGGAGGGTACGAGCGCCTTTCCGTTTGCTTTTGACGAGGGAACCGCGAGCAGCCAAGGCGTGCGGCTGGCTCCTCGCCGCGATCTCTCTCCGGTCGCCTTGATCGTGCCGGCCATGGCGGAATCCGCCCAATCCCGCGGTAAGCTAGCTCCTCCTCGCCTCGGCCTCTTAATTTGTTATCAGCTGATCCTCGAGTCATGTAGGCATTGTCGTCGAATTTGGAGGGTTTCCTCCTCCTACAAACGTGGGTGTGGATTTGACCTTGCGACCTAGTGATTCCAAAAACTGTTGATGCCATTGCCCAAGAGCTGAAACTTCTGGATCTCGGTCATGTCGCGGCAGGGTGCCGTAATCTCGATGTCATTATTCTCAAGGGACCAATTGTCTGTTCCCAATCATAACCCCTCACTGTATTTCAGGCGACTCGGGTTCTTCGGCAGTTAAACGGAAGTGCCCACCCTGCCAACAAGATGACGGCGACGACGACCGCACCGGTTCAAACTCTCACAATGGAATCAGCTCATGGAACAGCCTTTCCGAGGTACCTACTATACCTCCTTTCGCTACTGTAAGATGTTTTGGATATTTCAAAATAGACTAAATATGGACTGAAATAAGCAAACAGACACACTAAAACGTATTTATATACACTCAATTCAGAAAAAAGTTAGAACATCTTATCATTTGGGACGAAGGGAGTAATAGTTTGCTTTGACTGTATATTATGCTCCCAGACTATTCCAGTTCTGTTCGGTCAAAGGAATTGCAACATCGTTTCTCTTCTGAATTAGACCTTGTTAGTGAGGTGCCAAATATTCAGACGGATGTCAAGCTTGCTTTTATTTCAGTTGGTTAACCACACCAAGTTTGTGTTCCAGAAAAGAATGTTGCACTATTAGCCTAGTGATGCCATTGTCCTACTGTAGAAGTAAACATGCATCATCTCTAACCAGCTACTGACCAGTCATGTTCTAGTCCACTTTCTTAACACAAGGTTATAGTGCCACTACATATGGATCGTTTTTTTTTGCCCCACTACTGGTTATTGACGCCATCGTTCTGATATTATGATGCCAATGCGCTGATCGCCTCCCTTGCTTCTGCCTGCAGGATGTCGTGCATCATATACATGGCCTAATGCCGCTGCGAGACGCAGCACGTGCTGCGTGCGTGTGTCGATCATTTCGACGTTCCTGGAGACACTATCCTAACCTCACCTTCGGCATGAAAGAACTGGGCTTGATTGGAAAAGCAGCCACAGTGGACGAAGGAGCAATGGATCTTCTAAGCAGAACTGACCATATCTTTGGAAATCATTCAGGCATCGGAGTGAAGACGCTTGAGCTTCACCTCCCCTGGAAGTGGAACAGACTCGACACCTCTTACGTCGACAGGTTCCTCAAGGCTGCCATTGCACCCGGTATCCAAGAACTCACCGTGATGCTGCCCTTGTTCCGGCACTGCAGAACAGACTACAACTTCCCGTGCTCGCTTTTATCAGGCGAGAGCGGGCGGTCAATTCGGTATCTTAAACTCACCAATTCTATTTTCCATCCCACCGCCGGACTTGGTTGCCTGACGAGATTGCATCAGCGATGACGAGTTGGGGTCCTTCCTTTCTGATTCTTTGGCTTTGAGGCATCTGCGACTCTCTTGTTGTGATGAGATCGTCTGCTTGAAGATACCTTGCCTGCTGCGGCACCTCAGGTCCCTGGAGGTGTTTCAATGTAAGATGCTACATGCAATTGAGAGCAATGCCCCAGATATCTCTAGTGTAGACCTTGGACTTGGCGACCAAGTGGATTTCTCACTCTCACTGGGAGATGGTTCATCTCAAGTGAAGCAGCTCCGAATATCACCTGCATCCCCAAGTTATGCTCTCGGCAAGCTTCCATCAATTACACTCGCTCTTGAAGCCCTTAACATATCGTTGTTGCCACACGAGGTATGCATAATCTCAGACTTTAGACCGATAATTCCTTGGTTTTGTATTCCATCTCCAGCGGATCCTCTAAACTTAAATTCCTTGGTTCTGCGATCAGCTATTGCTCTAAGGACTACTCCCTCTGTTCCATAATATAAGAACATTTTTCAAGCCATGTAAGCTTGAAAAACGTTCTTATATTATGGGACGGAGGGAGTAGTTGTTATGTCAAGTGACAAACTAATCTGATGCACCTCTTTCTTCAGCAGGTGAGCACACCAATGGTGCCTGGAAAATTCCACCACCTCAAGTACTTGAATATTTCTCTTCCGCTGTCTCGGCAGCAGATGAATATGATTATTTGTCTCTGTTAGCTTTTCTTGATGCTTCTCCTGCCTTAGAGACTCTCGTCTTGAGGGTAAGTCCTGTTATATAGCCATTCAACAATTGAGCATTATTACCGTTCCTTTACAAAGTCGGTTTATTAATTAGCTCAATTGTCATGCCTATTGTCTTTAGTTGATCATAGATTTCTATTTTTACTACAAAGCTAAGTAATTTAGAAAATAACAGTATCTCTTTTCATAAATACACGATACAGTAGAAAGCTTGCAATCAAACTTTGTCAACTCTCTTTGATATAGTTAACCATTTTGACTGGTCAGGTTACAGCTGTTCCATTAGATTTGTCAGGGACCACTACACGAATATCATATTTTTATTAAAATAGTTATAGGAAAGTAACGGCCAAACATGCATATTTGAGATTGTAACAATGCTCAAAACATCATTTATTTGTGAACAAGTGGGAATATTGAGGTACATATACATAGATAATGCGCATCTCATGCAAATCTTGTCTTTGAGCCCATTTTTATTTTTCAGACGGTTCATCTAGAACTGTTGTCATCTTGTGAGAGTAGTTGACATTAACATATTGTGCCCTTGCAGTCAGCGAGGATTATGAACTGTGTTAACAGAGGCTACGGTAGGATTCACCGTGATGTTTCACATTTGGCGCGGGGGCAAGAATTTCGCCATGATAGCCTCAAGAATGTGACGATCTATAGTTTCTACTCTGCTAAGAGCATGATTGAGTTAACCTGTTGTATGCTGAAGCACACGGCTTCACTTGAGTGCCTGACGCTGGACACCACCTATGGTTACTCTAGGTGTTCCTCATGCAGAAGCGGCAGGTGCTTCCCCATGGACACGCGTGATGTCCTACAAGCCAAGAAAGCGCTCGTGGCTATAAGAAGATACATCAAGCCCGAAGTACCCTGTAATGTCAACTTGATTGTTGTGGAGCCTTGCAGTTCCTGTCATGTGAGCGATAACTGATTCTATACTTTTCTGTTTCAACTTAGAACTGCATATTTACATGGTATTAGAGATACGGAAAAAAAATGTCACTTGGCCAAGATTTTCACAAGACATGTTTGTTTTTAAACCGTTTACTGTTCACCTGGGGTCATCTGTGCTTGTGATCAGCTATGGATTACCAAAAAAACTGAGGTACTTCTCTGTGGTTGAGACTTTCATAGGATCTTAGTTGTAGGATCATTTAGCCGGCCTCATTATTACCATTACATGATGTACATAAGTGGGCATAGGTCTTAATAGTTAGTCTAGTATAAAACTTATATGGGTGTGGCTAGGTCTCGGTCGACTGAGATTTAACGGAGTCTCGGTCAAGTGGCATACCATGTAAGAAAGAAAAAGGAAAATCTTAAAAGAAAACTTTGCACGAATCTTAATGTATGACTTTACATATATAGTATCGACTGAGACATGACCAAGTGACTTAGCAAGCTGAACTTTTATTCACCCGGTCACATGATTGCTACATATTTGGTTTGTCTAGCCCAAGAGTCTAGCGGAGTTGGGGGGCAAGGTCTACGAGATGATGAGGTCGGCTGTTGTGAAGGTGCTGCAACGGAGGTTGTTGAAGCATCCGAAGTGAGCACTCAAGACTGAGAGTGACCCAGGCAGAGATTAGTTAGTGTTGTAGGCATTTTTCCAGCCCTCTTCTTGCACCACACTCAACCATAGATAACTATTGAATAAATATAACTTGGTGAAGTGAGCATGGGGGTGGGGGGCATATGACCCCTGTCCATTCCATAATAGTGCTAACGTCATGTTCTACAAATCACATTTTTTAAATTTAAGGGGCGGCAGCCTTCAAATCGACTCGGACAGGTGAATCAAAGGGCAATGGTGTGTGTCCTCCGCTCACCAACTTGAACCCCAGCACATACAAGTTTTTTTCTGAAAAAATATCGAATCTGTTATAAATATTTGTCAGAAGTACAAAGCACGTACGAGTTTCAAGTGTGTTCACCCTCTGTTTGCATCTTGGCATCAAGGTCCACGCCGCCTGACGTCTCGTCGGCCTTTAGGTTCTCAAACGCACACAACTTTTGGATGCCGACTTTCGACACGTACTAGTGTGGCTCCGAAGGCAAATAAGGGGAAGGGCAAAGCGAAGAAGTAGTGTACTACTATATGTTTATATATTTATAGATAGACATTGCGTTGATTTACGCTGCATGAATTATATGAATGTGGGACTGAGATATGAGGAGACAACTTAGGGGGCGGACAAATAGGGGCCAAGCCCCTCCTGTCCGCGCGTCCACGGACATATAAGGGTAAAATAGTGCAATCTGATTGAAGATTCTCTTGTATTCTTCCCACTTTCTATGCCTCTTGTGTAAGTAGATGATGCGTCTGGTGTTGTCGTAGGAACATTGATAAAAGCGATGCATAGGCGATAAAAACCAAAACTATTGCAAAAAAAGAGAGTTTTCGCTCGGTTTATATTTTGAAAATAATAAAGCATATTAAAGAGAAAACTATTAGGTTGAAGCCAACTGGGTGCCTACATAACAAAAAATTGTAACATGACCTAAATATATTTGCTCCAACGTCCCAATGTATATACCATATATGCCCACACAAATATTCCTGAAACAAATTGACATACATGATTGCTGAGGTGGCATGGTTGCATGTAGGAATGAAATTGGAGCCGAATTTTTTAGTTTTTCTAGCGGAAAAATGAAAACATAAAGGAAAAATGAAAGTGAAAAGGAAATTTTGCAAAGTGGAAACGAATTTGTGTGTGTGCGGAAATGAAATGATATTTTCCGGTGGAACAGGTGTAGAAACGAAATTTTCTGTTTCCGCTAATACGAAAAATCTCTATTTTGAATATGAGCACATGGCTGTTTTGTAGCCCAACAAACACACAATTAAACCGTACACACAATGAGCAAAATAGCCCAGATGGCCCAACTTCTACAGTACTACTACCACACATCGAGCATGGTAGAGAGCAGAACCCCTAACCCCTAATTGAGCATGCAGCCATCACTGACATATCCTATTATATAGCCATGATATATCACAAAATTTAGTAATCATCTTATCAATTGAACAACTTTGTTAGTTTCCTTGTTTTTTGATCTATGGTTCAAGGGGTCTTTAGCTTGTAAACACTCCGCTTTTATCTCTGTGTCCGTGTCGTATTTGCTCCATTTTGTTTTCGGTAGTGTTCGCTTATGTATTGTTTCTAGAGGTTTTGTTTTCGTTTCCGTGTAAAAAAGAAAACAAATGTGGCAGCACCTAGTTTTGTCCGTTTCCATTTCGTTTTCATCCCTAGTTGCATGGATAGGACAGTGCACAAATTATAACTTATGACCACATGCATGACTTAATGTCGTGGTTGCGTGAAGAGAAAAAATAGGTTGTTGTGTTAAAAAAAAGGAAAAATAGGAAGAATAGAGGATTAACTCTGCTCACTACTTTTAAATTTAATAAATGGTTCAGCCTAGCATTTTGCCCGCCGTAGACCCCTCAAATAGTTACTCCCTCCGTCCCAAAATATAAGAGTGTTAAAAACGTTCTTATATTTTGGGACGAAGGGAAAATAATGTATGTTCGGAATGTGGATGGTAATATGCAACGGCAGACGATGAGACATGATGTGCTTCGAGGCTGTGCGAGAGCAGATAGAAGGGATCAGAGGCTAGCACTCCCGGGAGCCACACAC
>NC_057807.1:433932974-433935700 GCF_018294505.1 Triticum aestivum | reverse complement strand
AGCATTAAAAACATAGGGAAATCCTACCAATACCACATCCATCAATTCCCCATGAAAATGAACACCACCCAGGTATTGGTATCCTAAAATTTCAGTTTTTTTAGTGTGGCACCAAGAGGCACAAATCCTCATCCTTCCCAGGCAAAATTTTGTGTTTTGACCCTTCTCTAAAAGTTAATCGAGATCTGGCCCTAGTTTGCAAATATTTCGAGATCTGACCCTTTTGCTACCACCAGGATCCATGGCGATAGGGTGTAACATCCCTACCGCCAAACAGGCTAGCGGTAGCCCGTACAACCCTACCGCCGAGGTGCCCGGCGATAGACGTGAGTACGCACTGTGTCTCATACTTAGAAAAAAAATTGCGGTAGAGCATGCAACCCTACCGTCAGGGACCTACCGCCATGGACCCTGACGCTAAGAAAAGGACCAGATCCCAAAACAAATTCAAGGCAGGGTTTTGCACGAAATTTAGCCTCCTTCCCAATAGGGCTGCAAACGAGTCGAGTTCGAGCGAGTTGGATTAGGCTCAACTCAAATCATACTAAAATTCGAGCGAGCTCAAACTGGGTGAAGCTCAAGGTCGAGCGCTAGAAAGTGGCTCATGCTCAGCTTGTAACGATCTCGAGTCTATCTCGAGCTAGTTTCGAGCTAAATAAGATGATATTTTTAACAATCTAAGGCAATCTAGCGCACGGGCCTCACCGCTGCAGCCTGGCTTCGCCCCTGCCCGAATCCCTGATCGAAGCCCCGCACATGTCAACGGGGGCCGCCGCACGTGGAAAGGCCACGCCGTTCATTCCTAGCCACCGCGCAGTCGCGCACCGACGCCCCGTGGACACCACGCAACGGCAGGCCTCTGCTCTGACGAGCACCAGCACCAGCACCAGCGGCAGCAGCGTCAGGGCAATCAACCAGCAGACGCGTTCGATGGGTTTCTGCCAACGACAGCAGCAGAGCAGAGAAATCAGTGAGCAACAGCGGCCGATTAGACCCCCGGAACCCGACGTGCATGGCCGCCCTGTACCCGCCACAGTTCGCGGGGCGGCGGCCTTCAACTCGACTCGGACAGGTGGTGCGGGGGGCAAGGGCGCGTGTGCTCCGCCCACCACCAACCCGAGCACGGGCACGAGTTACAGACGTGTCCAGCCTCTGTTTGCACCACGGCCAGGGCAAGCAACCATCTGCTTCACAGACCTGCGGAGTGGTGGTCGTCGAGTTACTCCAAAGCCTTGCAGCTGTTCGTCGTCGTCGCTTGCCGCCGACTGCACCGTCCCCACGTGAACTCCGCGCTACGTCCCACCCTACCGGACGGTCGAGGGTGGTAGGGGTAGGTCGTCCGTGCGGTGAACCTGAGCGGCCCGGCTCTGATCGCCGTACTGGTGACCCGACCAGGTGCACATACGTGCACGTGGAGCAGCCAGCCACATGATGGATGATGTATGTGCTCGTGGCAAAGAAAAACGCTGACTGAAGCACAGGAAGAGGCAAGAAAATCCAGATATACATGCATGCATCGATCGTACTAGGAGTATCACCGGCTACAGCCCGGCCGGTCGCATCGATCGATTTCCTGTCGGCGTCGCGCACACACAGTGTCGACGCAATCATACGGAGTTATTACAAGATGAAACGCAAGCAAAACTTTCTCAACTGCAAGGGTACAACCAGGTCGCAGGAAGAAGAAGATAATTTGGGACATGGGAACAACAAGGACCACGAGCTCCGGCCTCTTCATGTCTCCAAGCCCTTTTTCTCCCCGACGGAAGCTTCAGAAGCAAGCCAGGGTCGGGTTGTTCCTTTCTCCAGCTTGGAGGAAAGGATGTCACGTAATCAAGTTTGGTATCCCTTTTACTGCTATCATTGTGCAGCATCCACCGAATCTAGCTATATGGATATGATAAACAACAGGCACGCCGCAATAAACATACTTCTCAAGCACTTTATCATGTTCCAATCAACCACATTTCACCATATCCACCACCGATCGACGCTCTTACCTGCAACAGCAGAGTTCTTACTCCCTCCTTCCGAAAAACTTATCATCAAAATGGATAAAAATAGATATATCTAGAACTAATATACGTCTAGATACATCCTCTTTTATTTATTTTGATGACAAGTATTTCCGGACGAAGGGAGTACTTACCAAGATGGCAACGATGAGAGTGGCAGCACATGACAAATCCAGTGGCTCTGGGCCTAATTGCTCGTCCACCGTCTACATGTAGCACGTACTACGTACTAATACCAAAGCAAACAAAAGACATGTTCTCCTGGTCCTGCAGACTGTTGTTGAAGTGGAGATACGCCGTGAGCAAGCTAGGCATTTGGCAGGCATGGATGACAGGCAGACACAGCGGCGACAGGAGGCCTTTTGAGCTATGCCAGCCTCACGCTTAACCTTGTAATCTAATGCTAATAAATCATGGGCTAACCAAACCCAGGCAGGCAGGTGCATCTAATCTCCCCCCAGGCCTCCCTGCCAGGCCCCCACCATGAGGGCGAGGCGCTACGGCCACATGGACTACAGATGGAAATACCTGTAACACTGCGTTGCAAGCAAAATGGTTTGCTCCTCCCTCCTTGGCTTTGGTGACAAGAGAAGAGAGGGTACGCAAATGGTTGGGGAAAGTTATGGGTGACAGTTGGAGCTTGCGAGGATAGGCCACCCTTTCCCATTTAAACACACTGTCATCCTTTCACCCCCAAACACACCATAGCCA
>NC_057807.1:433915625-433932644 GCF_018294505.1 Triticum aestivum | reverse complement strand
CTCCCTCTGAATTCTTGCGGGTTATGGGTGCTCAATAGGCGTAGGCAAGAACAGTGCCATCTTCAGTGCTGCATTGTTGAGGATATTCAGATTTCGGGAGAAGCATAAGAGTAGGTGCTCGCAGAATTCTCCCTCGACCTTGTTCTGCCTTGTTTCCGTTCTTGGCCATTCTTGTCTCTCTTTTGGTCTTCCACTCCGAACGCCTGTCATGGAATCCTCCATGATCACCGGGGATGGCGGCGAAGAGTGCAACAGTAATGAATCCGGGTGGACGATATACCTGACCTCCCCCACGAGCAGCTATGAAGCAAAAGACAATGGCAGTGAAGGGAGCAATGTTGAAGATGGCAGTGGCTACATCACCGAGAGGAGGAAAGGGAAAGAAGAGAACAACGCGGATGACGATGGAGATTACGATTCCCTGGCGTCTGATGCTTCCACAGGGCCATCTCAAGTGAAGGTGCTTGAAGGCAAAGAAGAGAAAGATCGTCAGACAAATGACGGTTGCAGCAATGAACATGGCAAGGATGAAGAAGCTGAGACACTTACCAAGTTCCCGACAGGCAGCAACAAAAAGGCAGGCAAGGTGAAGAAAGGGGACGAAAAAAGCAGCAAAAGAGGCCACAATAGAAGACGTAGCTCATCAAGAACAAGCTTCTTTTGGTAACTGATGTAAAAACCTTGCTCATCTATTCCTTTCTTATCAAGCTAGAATCCATGTCAGAGGCACGAGGAATTGAAGGCCTTGTCATGGTCCCTGCTATTGCCTTCTATTGTTTTGTCCATTTGTTAGCCACCCCATAGGTTAGTTCTTCCTATGCAAATCTGTCACCATTTCATTATTATTCATTGCCCTATTCTTAATATCGACATTCAAGCACTGCATGCCCTCCTATGTTTCTATAGACATTAATGATCACTTTGTCCAGATACACCTCCCCAATGAGGTGTTGAGGCCACCAACCCAAAAAGATAATTCGGTTAAATGGCCTTCTGCTTTCCCCGAAAATTTATAGGTCAGAATATCTGCATGTGTTAAAAATTTATTCAGAAAAGGCGTATATAGAAATCTGCTTTATCGTGTGTCTGTCAATAAGCTTTTCACGTTTGGTGAGCAATCTAATATACTCCCTCCGTCCCAAAATTCTTGTCTTAAATTTGTCTAGATACGGATGTATCTAACACTAAAACGTAACTAGATACATCCGTATTTAGACAAATCTAAGACAAGAATTTTGGGACGGAGGGAGTAGTATTGTCTACCAGTTCAGTTATATGAACTGCCATAGAGCAAAAAATAATAGGATTTACACAATTCTCCTTAACACATTTTTCTTACCCTTGAGTAAAGCAAATCCTATCATATATAGTAGATCAATCTTACTACAACTGATGCGGCATTTGCACATGAAACCTAGGAATATCCGGCCCTTCCATATAAGAAGCATTAGACAATGTACAGTAGATTTATAAACAATAAGATGCAGAATATTTCAAGAAGACGAATCAACGATTTACTGTACAAACAAGTGTTGTTTACAGGACAGCATAAGTAGACAAGTAGTACAAGGTACAAGAGCCTCCACTATCACCTGATATGTGCAATTCCTACTCTTTGCGTCTACAGTAGTTCCCTAAAAGCAGCAGTAGCATCAGATGGAGCACCTTCTGCTGGGCAAATGATGCAAAAGAAGGAATTACCTCCCAACAACAACCTCATTCCTGAGATAAAAGAATGAAAAAACATAGTAAGGGGAATGGTAATCAGTTAATCACTAATCAGTTGGTACATATGCTAAAGAGTTCGATTGAACTAGCAAAGACAGGGTAAAGCAAAACTGCGAAAGAGGTGATTGAGTTATTTCAGATGAAGGTGAGCACTGTGCACAATCAATTTCGATAGGCCTTACAGCAGATATGCATGTTAAAAACCATGGTTTTGGCCGTCGAGTTGATGTTTCATTGTGAAAGTTACAGTTATCCAAAGTAGGCGAGGATGGTGATTTGTGAAATCCCTAACTTTAAGTCATTTCACTCAGGGGTGGCCAAACAAGACCTAAGACCTTAGCTGTAGCTTTCTGATGCTATTTTTTCTGACCAAACACATAAAAGTCACTTCATTCAAAACCATCAGTAGCCAGCTCAAGGCCCCCAAAAGAAAGATTCCTAATCACCCAGATTACTATCATGCCTAATCTCACACCAGATATTCTCAGAAACAACGAAACAGCAGGCACAATCTTCAGGGAATATCAGTCCAGGGTGTTCCAGCTTGGAGCCCTCTACAAGTAATCAATCACAACAAGGCTAGGACAACGAGGGGAGCTAACCTGCCACATTAATTTGTGAGACTAAACACAAAATGCATCCTCAGCAAATATACTTCACATGGCACATTTTTTAGTTATAAATGCTAAAATGTGGTGACAAGGGTCAGGGAAGAAAAAAAAACAATGCTAGGGGAATCCTGCTAAATGTCAATTCCATGGATTCCAAGTAGGACGACGTGCTCCTACTCAAACCATCGTGGCATCGTCCATACGGCCATACCTATCCACATAGCCAGTCAGGAAGCATGAACATGTCGAGCGAGCACATTGTTTCTTCGATTCCATCCAAAATTCACAAACTACAGTGCAAACAAATCAATTCCACCGCATTACACTCCACGGCACAACCTTGGATTTGAATTGAAATGAACCGATGAAATTCTGGATAGAAATCAGGCTTACGATTAGGATGTGCCGAGGGGTTCGTGGACTTTGTGGGAGGCGGCCCGCGGCTACGACGCGATGGGCTTGGAGTGGTGGAGGAAGGCGGTGGAGCAGAGCACGGTGGTGACGACGGCGAAGAGGCCGAGCGCGAACATCAGCGACAGCCCGGCCACCGCCAGATCCAGCATCAGCTGCGCGCCGTGGAACACCGCCCCCAGCGACATCCTCTTCCCTTCCCTTCCCCGACCCCTCGCCTCGCCCGCGACGCGCTCTTCTCGGAGAAAGCCCGTGGCTATATCACGGCAACGGAGAGGCGGACAGAGCCAGAGGAGGAGGAGGAAGAGAAGCGGCGGGACACGCGGCGCGGCGGGGGCAGAAGGGGAGGCGGCGAGCCGACCACCTGGACGAGCGCTCGTGCCATCTGTGAACCGTGAGTCAGTGGCACAACGATCACATGGAAATCAGGAAATGTGATATATTTTTTCGTAGTTTTTATTTTCCGTAGAAGTTTCGAAAATATAAGACACACATTTTTTTCTCTTAAAAATGTTCCTTTTGGGAAACACAGTATTGACCAGAAGTTGACATACACACATCACTATGAGCACTTTCGAAAGATTGACTAGTAAACTTGAGATTAATAAAATTACGAGAGACACCTGGAGTTGAGAAGCATGTCATACCACCAGAGAAATACTCCTCTCTTCCTAAATATAAGATCTTTTAGAGATTTTAATATGGACTACATATAAAATAAAATGAGTGAATCTATACTTTAAAATATGCCCGTATACATACGTATGTAGTTCGTATTTAAATATCTAAAAGGGATTATATTTAGAAACGAAGGGAGTAGTATCAAAAAGACTGAAATAAATCCGGTAAAATTCAAGCACTCGTGTCCTCACAAGTCAAAGACTTAAAAATGAGGAGTACTACCACTCGTCCCCCGCGTCGCCTCTCTAGCGACTCGGGCAGAGCCCTCGTCCGCGCTGCCGGGCCGCCCCCCTCCCTCCCCTCGCCGTCGCCGAAAGAGTCCGCCGGGCTAAGCCCGGGAGGCGGACGACGACGACTGGGTCTTCCCCTTCCTCTTCCTCTCCTCCGACGACGACAGGAGGCGGTGGCGGATTTAGAGCCCGTGCGACGGCGGCTTCCCCTGGCGGTGGCTTGAGCTGGCGGTGCGGCGCGCGGCTGCTGCGCGGCGTCGGCGTGGCCGTGCCTTGCGGTGTGGTTGGGGCCCAGCGACCGCGCCCCCTCCCCATCCTTCGATGTGGCTCCGACCACATCTAACGGCGGAGGACTGTGCGTCGCGCGAGGCTGCGGCTTCCCGCCGGTTTCTCTGTTTGCTGACCATCTCGCAGCGAGGCCCGGAGCGAGGTCTCCGATTCGGTCAGGCCCTCCCTTGCCTCTGGATCTGGTGATGTGGGCTCTGGACCGATGGGCCTGGTCATGCTCCTTTGGTGGTGATGTCGTCGGCGGCGGTGGGCTGTGGTTGCCGGGGCGGCGGCCCCGGGTTTGGTGGTGGCGGCTTTGGCCAGGGGGCGAAGCGCTTCTGGACGCGGTGGATCAAGGGGTCCCGTGGCTAGATTGGAGTCGGCCTTGGCAGGGGTGGTGGTTCGTGGGCGGCGGTCGGTGGTGGCAGGTGGTCGGCACATATCCGGGAGAAATCCTTGCTCCGGTCTTCACCGGAGCCGGCGCCGGCGGCGCCAGCGGGTGTCGCGGTCTTTCTTGGAAGCGTCGTCGTGGAGGTGCTCCACCTTCTCCCCACGGCTTGGGCTCCGGAGGGAAACCTCAGATCCGCTAGATCGGGCGATGGAGGCGTCTTCGCATCTTTCTTCTCCTTGGGGGCACCGTCTCGGAGCCGGCTAAGACTGAGAGTCTGGACGATGATGGCATCTTCGCCGTCGATGGCGGCATCTTCGCCGCGTGGTTTGCTGAGGCTGAGGCGGGGTGCTGGTTTCTATTTGGCAACGACGATGGCGTTGAGAGGAGGTTGGGTCGCGGCTTGGTCTTCGGTAGTTGGTTCTTCCCGGTAGTGGTTGCTGGGTTGCTTTGAAGTCGAAGCTGCGTTGGAGCGTGTCCAGTGGTGACGATGTCAGACATTCGGTGGCCGTTTGCAGTGGGCATGGTCGGCACAAGTCCTGCATATTTTCCTTGTGTTGCTCGTCATCAAAGTCGGAGATGTCGGTTGCTTGCACGTGTGGCCATCCATTGGCATGTGCCGTTGTGTCTTGTTCCATGCCGGTGCCCAGGTTGACCGGTGGTGCCCATGTCATGTGGGTTGTGATGATCGGTTTTAGCCCAGTTTTCTGTCAATTAATCGGGCAATTCTCTTCTTCTTAATCAATAAAAATGGCAAGTCTTTTGCCTCGTTTAAGAAAAACAAGTCAAAGACTTCCTTCTTTCCAAGTGGTGGGAGGGTGCGCGGGATCGATATGTTTTTATAAGCCGGTTGCTGCTGATTGATTTGAAAGATCGTTGGCCCGAAATGAGGTCCTTATAGGTATCTGCCCATGTTCAATCACTGAAGTAATGAATCTAAACAAGAAAATGAAGTAGAAGTGACCTCCACGTCGTGGAGCAAAGAGATATATAAATATATTAGAAAATGAATCTTTTCTAATATATTTATATATCTCTTTGCTCAGTTTTCCCCTCGGTCAAAATAGTAAACCAAATCCAAAATTGAATATCTCAATTCAATGAAAGAGTTTCCAAATTAGGGAACATAGTGAATTAAAATAATTAAATGGGAGAGCTCGAAAAAGTGTTGACCCGGTCAAAATCGGTCGACGCAATTCTAAATTGAATACCTCAATTAATTGTGACGCCTTAAAAATCAGAAAGCATATTGTATGGTATAAAAGAATTGAATGTGAGAGCTTTGAGAAATTGTTAACCCGGTCAAAATTAGGTGACCCACTTTTAGTTGGAGACATCAAGTAAATGTGGGCTCTTTAAAACTAGGGAGCTTAGTGTTATAGAGGATGATGATGATTAGGTATGCAAAGTTTGAGGCAAAGTGGATGGGTCTAGGTGACATTTGCCATACAAATTAAATTATGTGCAAAAGCTTTGTGATATTGCTGTGGTCAGATGGCTTGGCCATTTGGGCTGATTTTTGGCGTAGGGCGATATGACATGGTAATGCACATGCATGTAAATTTTGGTGGCAATAAGATGAGCCTAAATGGTACTTCATATACAACTTGACAATTCGTACATAAACTTTGGGAGGGGTCTGTGGTCATATGGTGTGGCTAATGAGGCTAAATTTTGGTGGAGGCTAGTCTTATATGTTGGATAAAATGCATGAAAGAATTGAGGTTTTTGGATGAGTGTAGCTAGTACTTCTTGTACAAAGTAAAACTCTGTACATAAACTTTGGGATGATGGTGTGCTCAAATGGTGTGATCAAAATTGATGAAAATGGAGTGCCAGTGATGTTTTGTCATTTTTAACCACCATAAAAAATTTGAGCTCAAGTGGGTGGATGCAAAATGTACTTCTTTCACATTTTGGCCAGGTGGATGCAAACTTTGGAAAAATTATGGAGGGAGCTATGGGGGTTGGGTCATGATCAAAATTTGTGGATAGGCATGTTATGAGTGGGTGTTGAGGTATGCAAAAATATGATCTTCATAAGATAAAGCTATAATGCACTTGCTTCACAAACTGACAAAGCTAGCAGAAACTCTTGTTGCCAAAGTTTCACTGTCTCGATGAAAGTGCCCTTTGGCCAGGCTACTTCAGGGATCTTGCTGATCATGGCCCCACCACAATCAGCAAGCTTGGAGCCGTTGTTGTGCGGCTTAATACCGAACACCTTCAGCCACAGCCTACAGTGGGGCTCGACATGGAGAAAGGCTTCATAGGATGTTATGAAGGAAGAGATGTGGAGAATAGAATTTGCGGAGATATGATGGATTCAAGCCCATAGAAAACAGTAGACCCCTAACAAAGGGGGTGCAAATGGAAGCCCAGACCTGGGATGAGGTGGGAGATGAAGACAACCCATTGCCCATTTCAAGGCACAGGGATGGCGGAGGCTGAGTAGACCCATCAGCCTAGAGCAAAGAGATGGGAGATCGGCATTTCACTGTTACAGGAAGACACCCATCAGCCTAGAGCTCAGTGATCATGCGGTGATGACGTTGGAGGGTAGCCACTGCCCCCTCATGTTGGCAGCCTCATATGACGGAGCAACATCACCCTTTTGCTTGGCGGCCATCTCTTGCGGTGGAGGAAGGAAGTGGGGAGGAGTGGGAGCGAAAAGCGGATCTCAAAAGCGCTTGAACCTGCAGAGGTTCTTGGCGAGGGAGCAAGGAATGAGAGCATGGGTAAATTTTGATTTAGTGCTTCCCTTTTTATAGATCGGTAAAAAACCAAGGGTTGCAATGATACATCCATTTTGCATCATGCTTTTATATTGATATTTATTGCATTATGGGATGTTATTACACATTATATCACAATACCTATGCCTTTTCTCTCTTATTTTATAAGGTTTACATGAAGAGGGAGAATGCTGATAGCTGGAATTCCGAACTGGAAAGGAGCAAATATTAGAGACTTATTCTGCACAACTCCAAAAGTCCTGAAACTTCACGGAGAATATTTTTGGAATATAAAAAAATTATTGGGCGAAGAAAGCACCAGAGGGGGGCCACCTTCCATCCACAAGGGTGGAGGGCACGCCATACCCCCTGGGGGCACCCTCCGGTCTTGTGGGCCATCTGGCAGGCCCCCGACTCCCATCTTCTGCTATATGTTGTCTTTTGACCTGGAAAAATCAGAAGGAAGCTTTCGGGATGAAGCGCCGCCGTCTCAACGCGGAACTTGGGCAGAACCAATCTAGGGCTCCGGCGGAGCTGTTCTATCGGGGAAACTTCCTCCGGGAGGGGGAGATTATCGCCATCGTCATCACCAACGATCCTCTCATCAAGAGGGGGTCAATATCCATCAACATCTTCACCAGCACCATCTCCTCTCAAACCCTAGTTCATCTCTTGTATCCGATCTTTGTCTCAAAACCTCAAATTGGTACATGTGGGTTGCTAGTAGTGTTGATTACTCCTTGTAGTTGATGCTAGTTGGTTTATTCGGTGGAAGATCATATTTTCAGATCCTTAATGATAATTAATACTCCTCTGATTATGAACATGAATATGCTTTTGTGAGTATTTATGTTTGTTCCCGAGGACATGGAGAAGTCTTGTTATAAGTAATCATGTGAATTTGGTATTTGTTTGATATTTTGATGAGTATGTTGTCTTTCCTCTAGTGGTTTTATGTGAACGTCGACTACATGACACTTCACCATTGTTTGAGCCTAGGGGAAGGCATTGGGAAGTAATAAGTAGATGATGGGTTGCTAGAGTGACAAGCTTAAACCCTAGTTTATGTGTTGCTTCGTAAGGGGCTGATTTGGATCCATATGTTTCATGCTATGGTTAGATTTATCTTAATTCTTCTTTCATAGTTAAGGATGCTTGCAGAGAGGTTAATCATAAGTGAGAGGCTTGTCCAAGGAAGGGCAGCACCCAAGCACCGGCCCACCCACATATCAAATTATCAATGTAACAAAAACGCAAATCCTATGAGCATGATGAAAACTAACTTGATTACAATTCCCATGTGTCCTCGGGAGCGCTTTGTTTTATATAAGAGTTCGTCCAGGCTTGTCCTTTACTACAAAAAGGATTGGGCCACCTTGCTGCACCTTGTTTACTTTTGTTACTTGTTACCCGTTACGAATTATCTTATCACACAACTATTGTTACCGATAATTTCAGTGCTTGCAGAGAATACCTTGCTGAAAATCGCTTGTCATTTCCTTCTGCTCCTCGTTGGGTTCGACACGCTTACTTATCGAAAGGACTACGATATATACCCTATACTTGTGGGTCATCATGCAACACCGTATAGTAAAACACCATTTCCCGACACATCATGAAATGCGCGAAAGTATTAAGGCATTTTCGATGATGATATCGCTAAAAATCCGGAGCACGATCTCTTTGTTGATAAGACACGCCAATGAAAAAGTCCCTGGGCCATGATATGCCTAGTAATAACTATTGATGAGACGATTCTACTCTGTGTTAAGAGGTGATGATTTGGTTTCTTGGCTGAAAGTTGTCAGGGTTTGACCCAGTCAATTGAGCCCACATGGTGGCAAGACTTCGCGGCTAAGCTAAAGGGGACTTCAGACCCGTTGAAAAATAAGTTATGCCAAAAAGGGCTTGGCTAAAAGATATCCCTTATGGCCTGGAGCAAATCATTATATAAACAGATGGTTGTGATCAAAGAAAATGCTAAAGAAGACATCGGATATGAGTATATCCTTAGATTCAGGAGCCGACGTAGAAGGTGGAACTCGCCTATGAAGACGAAGACCAAGATACTAAAGTTATCCCGAGAAAGGAGCCAATTTCCTCGGCTTGAAGACTAGTTTAGGGGCTACTAACAGTGTCCTAGATTCTATTAGGGGGGTGCACACCACGTCATCTTGTCGTTCATGGGTCGGGCCAAGGACCCACAGACAACTGAAGAATGGGCCACATATGCCTTGGTCGTCGGCGTAATCAATATGGAGTTCACCTGAAAGATCGTGGATGTCGCCTAGAGGGGGGGGTTGAATAGGCGTTTTAAAATAATTACGGTTTAGGCTTGAACAAATGCGGAATAAACCTAACGGTTAATTTGTCAAGCACAAAACCTAAAACAACTAGGCTCACCTATGTGCACCAACAACTTACGCTAAGCAAGATAAGCAACTATGTGATAGCAAGATATATGACAAAGAACAATATGGCTATCACAAAGTAAAGTGCATAAGTAAAGGGCTCGGGTAAGAGATAACCGAGGCACGCGGAGACGATGATGTATCCCGAAGTTCACATCCTTGCGGATGCTAATCTCCGGTTGGAGCGGTGTGGAGGCACAATGCTCCCCAAGAAGCCACTAGGGCCACCGTAATCTCCTCACGCCCTCGCACAATGCAAGATGTCGTGATTCCACTAAGGGACCCTTGAGGGCGGTCACCGAACCCATACAAATGGCAACCCTTGGGGGCGGTCACCGAACCCGTACACTTTGGCAACCCTTGGGGGCGGTCACCGGTACCCGTCAAATTGCTCGGGGCGATCTCCACAACCTAATTGGAGACCCCGACGCTTGCCCGGAGCTTTACACCACAATGATTGAGCTCCGAACACCACCAACCGTCTAGGGCGCCCAAGCACCCAAGAGGAACAAGCTCAAGGGCACCAAGCACCCAAGAGTAATAAGCTTCTCAACTTGTAACTTCCACGTATCACGTGGAGAACTCAAACCGATGCACCAAATGCAATGGCAAGGGCACACGGAGTGCCCAAGTCCTTCTCTCCCAAATCCCACCAAAGCAACTAATGCTAGGGAGGAAAATGAGAGGAAGAACAAGAAGGAGAACACCAAGAACTCCAAGATCTAGATCCAAGGGGTTCCCCTCACATAGAGGAGAAAGTGATTGGTGGAAATGTGGATCTAGATCTCCTCTCTCTTTTCCCTCAAAAACTAGCAAGAATCCATGGAGGGATTGAGAGTTAGCAAGCTCGGAGAAGGTCAACAATGGGGGAAGTACACGAGCTCAAAGGATAAGGTTCAATGGGGAAGAAGACCCCCTTTTATAGGAGGGGGAAAATCCAACCGTTACCCCACTGAACATCCCCGCACAGAGCTGTACTACCGCTAGGGAAGGGCGGTACTACCGCTTCGAGCGGTACTACCGCTAGGGAAGGGCGGTACTACCGCTCCTACTGCCGCCCTTAGTGCCACAAAACCCGACACGAAAAACTTCGTTCGAGAATCGAGGCGGAAGTAGCCCAGACGCACAGCGGTACTACGGCCGAAAATCCCAAGCGGTACTACCGTTCGGAGAGCGGTACTACCGCTTGGAGCGGTACTACCGCTTTGAGAGCGGTACTACCGCTGGGGAGCTTCGGCGGTACTACCGCTGTGGTCGCGGTACTACCGCTGGGGCCAACCTTATGCCTCAACCACGAAAACAAAGAATACTCCAAGGAAACCAGAACTGCCATAACTTCTGCAAATGAGCTCCGAATTGAGCAAACTCAAGCTTGTTGGATAGAGCAAGACGAGTAGCATCAAAACAGCGAAGAACCGACATACCCTCCAACATAGAAAACATCATAGAAGATGCATGAGAACTCCGTTTTTGATGAACTCGAGCTTGTCATAAAAATGACCATAAGCTCCAAATCTCATAAGGAGAAGAACCAAACAAGAACCAAAAAGATGATGCAAGGATGCAATGGTTTGAGCTCTCTACGAACGATACGATCAAGCAACTCATCGAGAGCCCCCCTTGATAGTACGACAATCAATCCTATAACCCGGTCTCCCACAACTACCGTGAGACCGGTAAAATAGAAAACTTATCAAGGGCAAACCTTTGCCTTGCACATGATCCACTTGAGCTAGATGATGACGATCTTGACTCCCTCAAGTTGGACCACCTTTCTTGATTGCATTGGCTCGAAGAAGACTAGTTGATTGCTCCCCCATACTCCACTATGGGTGAGCCACTCTTCTGCACATCTTCACAAGTCCATTGTCGCCACAATGGACGGCAAGCTTCAAGCATATGATCTCTTCGTGATGATTCAACTTGAGCTTGCACACCGCAACCTAACCCCTCAAAGAACTCTCACGAAGACCATGGGTTAGTACACAAAGCGTAATTGACCATGCTTACCATACCATGGGATCGCTTGATCCCTCTCGGTACATCTTCTATGCTTTGTGTGTTGATCAACTTGATTCATTCTTTGACTTAGTCTTGATCAACCTTGAATCTTTCCAACTCTCTTCATTTGGATGATGTCTTGAAGGTAAACATGAATGATCACACAATCTTCTTCTTCAAGACATGCTTGCAATAAGCTCAACAATCATAAGACCAATCTTTGGATAATTCCATTAATAGCAACTTGGTCATCACAAACTCTCCTTGAAACCAACAAATGGACTTCAAGAAAAGCCTATGGACAAACCCTTCAAATATAACTCAAGGAAACCATTAGTCCATAGAGATTGTCATCAATTGCCAAAACCAAACATGGGGGCACCGCATGTTCTTTCATCACCGAAGTCTTGGCATACACTTCAAGGCGTATTTGAATGTTAGCCAAGTTTATGCTTATATTGTAACCGACCATGTGTAAAACCCTAGATACCCTCAATGCCTATATACGCCGAGGGGTTTGTGAAGGAAATATGCCCTAGAGGCAATAATAAAGTTATTATTTATTTCCTTATTTCATGATAAATGTTTATTATTCATGCTAGAATTGTATTAACCGGAAACTTAGTACATGTGTGAATACATAGACAAAACATAATGTCCCTAGTATGCCTCTACTTGACTAGCTCATTAATCAAAGATGGTTAAGTTTCCTAACCATAGACATGTGTTATTATTTGATGAACGGGATCACATCATTAGGAGAATGATGTGATGGACATGACCCATCCGTTAGCTTAGCACTATGATCGTAACAGTTTCATTGCTACTGCTTTCTTCATGACTTATACACGTTCCTCAGACTATGAAATTATGCAACTCCCAAATACCAGAGGAACACCTTGTGTGCTATCAAACGTCACAACGTAAATGGGTGATTATAAAGATGCTCTACAAGTGTCTTTGAAGATGTTTGTTGGGTTGGCATAGATCAACATTAGGATTTATCACTTCGTGTTTCGAAGAGGTATCTCTGGGCCCTCTCGGTAATGCTCATCACTATAAGCCTTGCAAGAAATGTGACTAATGAGTTAGTTGTGGGATGAAGTATTACAGAACGAGTAAAGAGACTTGCCAGTAACGAGATTAAACAAGGTATGATGATACCGACGATCGAATCTCGGGCAAGTAACATACCGATGACAAAGGGAACAACGTATGTTGTTATGCGGTACCAATAAAGATCTTCATAGAATATGTAGGAGCCAATATGAGCATCTAGGTTCCGCTATTGGTTATTGACCGGAGATGTGTCTCGGTCATGTCTACATAGTTCTCGAACCCGTAGGGTCCGCACGCTTAACGTTCGATGATGATATGTATTATGAGTTATGTGTTTTTGACGACCAAAGTTTTTTCGGAGTCCCGGGTGAGAACATGGATGTGACGGGGAGTCTCAAAATGGTCGAGACATAAAGGTTGATATATTGGACCATGTTATTCAGACACTGGAAGAGTTCCTGGAAGTTTTGGGTAAAACCGAAGTGCTGGAGGGGTTAACTAATGAGCCACCATGGGCCTTAGTGGAGAGAGAGGAGGGCCGCAGGAGGGCTGGACGCTCCCCTCTTGAGTCCTAATTGTACAAGGAAAGGGGGGCGCCCCCCCTTTCCTACTCCCTCTCCCTCTCCTTTAATTCCCCCTCTCTTCCTTGGAGGGGAATCCTACTAGGACTAGGAAGTCCTAGTAGGACTCCTCTTTGGGCGCGCCCCTACGGCCGGCCAGCCCCCCCTCCCTCCTTTATATACGGGGGCAGGGGGCACCCTAGAACACACAAGTTTCTTTTAACCGTGTGCGGTGCCCCCTCCACAGTTACACACCTCGATCATACTATCGCAGTGCTTAGGCGAAGCCCTGCGCCGGTAACATCATCATCACCATTGCCACGCCGTCGTGCTGACGAAACTCACACTCGTCCTCAACTGGATCAGGAGCACGAGGGACGTCATCGAGCTGAACATGTGCTGAACGCTGAGGTGCCGCATGTTTGGTAATCGGATCGGTTGGATCGCGAAGAAGTTCAACTACATCAACCGCGTTATTGTAATGCTTCCGCTTTCGATCTACGAGGGTATGTGGACACTCTCTCCCCTCTCTTTGCTATGCATCACCTAGATAGATCTTGCGTGATTGTAGGATTTTTTTTTGAAATTACCGTGTTCCCCAACAGTTTGGTCTGTAGAGGCATGATTTCGAGGTTTGGAAGTTAGAAATCATGCATACGATCTCAAGGTAGATCATCATGTACTTTGTACCCCATCCACATGAAGGAAATATGCCCTAGAGGCAATAATAAAGTTATTATTTATTTCCTTATTTCATGATAAATGTTTATTATTCATGCTAGAATTGTATTAACCGGAAACATGATACATGTGTGAATACATAGACAAACATATAGTCACTAGTATGCCTCTACTTGACTAGCTCATTAATCAAAGATGGTTTTGTTTCCTAACCATAGACATGTGTTGTCATTTGATTAATGAGGTCACATCATTAGGAGAATGATGTGATTGACATGACCCATTCCGTTAGCCTAGCACTCGATCGTTTAGTATGTTGCTATTGCTTTCTTCATGACTTATACATGTTCCTATAACTATGAGATTATGCAACTCCCGTTTGCCGGAGGAACACTTTGGGTGCTACCAAACGTCACAACGTAACTGGATGATTATAAAGGAGTACTACATGTGTCTCCAAAGGTACATGTTGGGTTGGCGTATTTCAAGATTAGGTTTTGTCACTCTGATTGTCGGAAAGGTATCTTTGGGCCCTCTCGGCAATGCACATCACTATAAGCCTTGCAAGCAATGTAGCTAATGAGTTAGTTACGGAATGATGCATTACGTAACGAGTAAAGGGACTTGCCAGTAATGAGATTGAACTAGGTATTGGATACCGACGATCGAATCTCGGGCAAGTAACATACCGATGACAAAGGGAACAACGTATGTTGTTATGCGGTTTGACCGATAAAGATCTTCGTAGAATATGTAGGAGCCAATATGAGCATCCAGGTTCTGCTATTGGTTATTGACCGAGAATAGTTCTAGGTCATGTCTACATAGTTCTCGAACCCGTAGGGTTCGCACGCTTAAGGTTTCGATGACAGTTATATTATGAGTTTATGAGTTTTGATGTACCGAAGGAGTTCGGAGTCTCGGATGAGATCGGGGACATGACGAGGAGTCTCGAAATGGTCGAGACATAAAGATCGATATATTGGACGACTATATTCGGAGTTCGGAAAGGTTCCGAGTGATTCGGGTATTTTTCGGAGTACCGCAGAGTTACGGGAATTCGCCGGGGAGTATATGGGCCTTATTGGGCCATAAGGGAATAGAGGAGAGAGACCAAAAGGAAGGAGGCCTGCGCCCCCCTCTGGTCCGAATTGGACAAGGGGTGCGCCCCCCTTTCCTTCCTCCTCTCCCCCTCTTTCCCCCTTTCTCCTACTCCAACAAGGAAGGAGGGAGTCCTACTCCCGGTGGGAGTAGGACTCCCCTTGGCGCGCCCCTCCTAGGCCGGCCGCCCCCTCCCCCTTGCTCCTTTATATACGGGGGCAGGGGGGCACCTCTAGGAAGAACACACAAGTTGATCTATGGATCGTTCCTTAGCCGTGTGCGGTGCCCCCCTCCACCATATTCCACCTCGGTCATATCGTCGCGGAGTTTAGGCGAAGCCCTGCGCCGGTAGAGCATCATCATCGTCACCACGCCGTCGTGCTGACAGGACTCATCCCCGACACTTTGCTGGATCGGAGTCCGGGGATCGTCATCGAGCTGAACGTGTGCTGAACTCGAAGGTGCCGTACGTTCGGTACTTGGATCAGTCGGATCGTGAAGACGTACGACTACATCAACCGCGTTGTGATAACGCTTCCGCTTACGGTCTACGAGGGTACATGGACTACACTCTCCCCTCTCGTTGCTATGCCATCACCATGATCTTGCGTGTGCGTAGGATTTTTTTTTGAAATTACTACGTTCCCCAACAGTGGCATCCGAGCCTAGGTTTTATGCGTTGATGTTATATGCACGAGTAGAACACAAGTGAGTTGTGGGCGATACAAGTCATACTGCTTACCAGCATGTCATACTTTGGTTCAGCGGTATTGTTGGATGAAGCGGCCCGGACCGACATTACGCGTACGCTTACGCGAGACTGGTTTTACCGCCGTGCTTTGCACACAGGTGACTAGCGGGTGTTTGTTTCTCCAACTTTAGTTGAACCGAGTGTGGCTACGCCCGGTCCTTGCGAAGGTTAAAATAGCACTAACTTGACGAACTATCGTTGTGGTTTTGATGCGTAGGTAAGAACGGTTCTTGCTCAGCCCGTAGCAGCCATGTAAAATTTGCAACAACAAAGTAGAGGACGTCTAACTTGTTTTTGCAGGGCATGTTGTGATGTGATATGGTCAAGACGTGATGAGATATAAGTTGTTGTATGAGATGATCATGTTTTGTTGAAGTTATCGACAACTGGCAGAAGCCCTATGGTTGTCTCTTTGTTGCATAAGATGCAAGTGCCAAATAATTGCTTTACTTTATCGCTATGCGATAGCAATAGTTGCAAGAGCAATAGTTGGCGAGACGACCATGTGATGACACATTGATATAGATCAAGATGATGAAGATCATGGTGTCGTGCCGGTAACGATAGAGATCATGACAGTACTTTGGAGATGGAGATCAAAAGGCGCAAGATGATCATGGCCATATCATGTCACATATTTTGATTGCATATGATGTTTATCTGTTATACATCTTATTCTGTTTTGTTTGACGGTAGCATTATGTAACGCCCCGGATCCGATGTGCCAGGTGTCCGCCAGTTATTCGCCGTCATTGCCATGTCATTTACTTGCGTGTTGCATTTTATCATGTCATCATGTGCATTTCATTTTGCATACGTGTTCGTCTCATGCATCCGAGCCTTTTCCCCGTTGTCCGTTTTGCAATCCGGCGCCCCTATGTCCTCCGGCGTCCCCCTTCCGTCTCTCGTTGTGAGTGGGTGTTAAACATTCTCGGAATGACCCGAGTCTTGCCAAGAGGCCTTGGTATAGCACCGGTAGACCGCCTGTCAAGTTTTGTGCCATTTGGAGGTCATTTGATACTCCAACGGTTAACCGGGTAACCGCAAACCCCCCATTTCTCTTTGCAGCCCAACACCCTTCCAAAGTGGCCCAAAACCCAGCCCTCCATGCTCTCGGTCGTTCGATCACGATCGCGTGGCTGAAAACCGCTCCTCATTTGGACTCTCCTAGCTCCCTCTACCTATATATATGTGTCCCTCCCGGATTTTTCGCGCAGTCCAACCCTAGCCCTCTCCCTCTCAGCCGCCGGACATGTCCGCCCGCTGCCGGACGCGTCCGCCGCCCCGCAGCCACGTCGCTCCGACCAATCGGGCGCCACCACATCGTCACCAGCGTCTCGTCCCCCCTGCCTCCCGCACCGCCGCGGCCCGCCCAGGCCGGGGCGAGCCCGCGGAGCCCATCGG